>NC_057802.1:327360633-327390760 GCF_018294505.1 Triticum aestivum | reverse complement strand
GGGGTGGATGAACATGACCACGTGGTGTTGCCTCTGGATGAACAGGACCCCAATCGACCGAGCCGGTTGGGGCTGGATGAACAGGACCCCGTGGAGGGCTGGATGAACAGGACCACCCCGTGGAGGGCTGGATGAACAGTAGACGGTGGAGGGCTCGATGAACAGTAGCCCGTGGAGGGGTGGTTGAATAGGAGCCCGTGGAGAGGGCTGGTTGAACAGTAGCCGGTGGAGTAGCCCGCGGTGGAGGCTGGATGAACAGGAGCCCGTGGATGAACGGTCGCAGGTGGAGGCTGGAGGAGGTCGACGGTGGATGAATAGTAGCCCGTGGAGGCTGGAGGGGGTCGACGGTGGAGATGAACAGTATCCCGTGGAGTCCCGTTTTGCGGTACGCCACACCCCTCCCGATGAACAGGACCCCCGTTTTGACCGTAGCGCTCCAACACAAGTCCGTTTCCTCCGTTTTGCGGTATGCCACACCCCTCCCGATCAACAGGACCCCGTTTTGACCGTAGGAGGTCCAACACAAGTGCATTTCCTCCGTTTTGCGGTACGCCAGACCCCTCCCGATGAACATGATCCCGTTTCGAACGTGGCCAGTCGAACACAAGGCCGTTTCCTCCGTTGTGTGATACGCCAGGCCTCGTTTCCATCGGCTGTTCCATCCAAGACGGTTGGCTCCCACGCGTTCCGTTGCCTCCCGATGAACACGACGCATTCCGTTGCCTCCCCATGAACACGACGATGATGCAGTTTCTCCGTTCCGACCCAACCATGTACACGAGCCCTGGCCGTACATATGCGCGAGTAGGCGTTCGAGACCCAGCCCGTATGTACGTACGTGGCCGTATTTTCTTTCTTGCACACTGCCGCTGTACGTACATGTACATGCTACGTGCGCGCCTCTACTACGACACGTGCGCGCCTCTACATCGACCAGTATGTACGTAGACGTTCGCGACCAGAATGACAATGCTACGTATGCTTCGACCAGGTGGGTCCAGACTGTCAGGCACTTCCTTGCGTGCGAAGATGTAGCTGGTGGGTCCCAGCAGTCAGGGGGGCGAATCATTTTTTTTCGGACGCACTTCCTTGCGTGCGAAGATGTAGCTGGTAGGTCCCAGCAGTCAGGGGGGAATTTTTTTCGCGAAATACGGTTGCTCGTCTGGTGGGTCCCTGCTGTCAGGTGGAGGAATGATTATTTTCCGCGTAATAAGGAGGCACTTCTTTGCTGCGGCCGTGGACCCAGCTGTCAGCCTCTCCACGTACAGTCCACGTCTGATGGAAGCCATTCCTTGACGACATTGACCACCCCGTGCCGAGAGCACCAGGGCGGTGGACGACGGTGAGGCATAGGAAGGGGACGACGCGGAGCCGGGGAAGACGCTGCAGTGGATGCCCACGCATAGAGGAGTATGAGGGTTCACTGGTTCGCTGCGGTGTGAGGCTGCCGTCGCCGCAGAATAACAGGGGGTGTGGGTGAGTAGAGGGATGGCCTGGCCAACGGTGGGAGTAGTAGGGGGCGGTGAGGACTCTGCAGCATCGCAGCCGGCCACGGGAGGCAGGAGCACGAGGCACGACCGGCGCTGGTTTGGGCGGCTGGAGCAAGAAGACCAGAGGTTGAAGAAGCACTACGGCCGTTGGATGGACATCGTACGGTCACTAGAGCTAGAATCGTTCATATTGACTAAGTTGATAAAGCCCTCCGTCCCCATCAACTTAGTTGGCCCACAAGTCAGCCTCCCACTATTGTGGGTCCCAGCTAGCAGGGGGGTTATTCACTTTTTTGTGCGTAATAAGGAGGCACTTCCTTGCGTGCGAAGATATAGTTGGTGGCTCCGACCTGTCAGCGGTGGGAACGTTTTTTTCGTGAAATACAGAGGCCCTTCCAGTGGGTCCCAGCTGTCATGTGGAGGAATCATTATTTTGCGCGTAATAAGGAGGCATTTCCTTGTGTGCGGCCGTGGACCCTGTCGGCGTTCTAGGAACGGGGGTCCCCAGACTTGCCTGCCTGTAGCCCACGGCATGGCTCTGCGAGCGGGCCCATACGACCCATCTTCACCAACAAGCATTCGAGACCCTCGCGAGGCGGACGACACGAGACCTCCTTGGGAGCGGCCTCACCAGGTTGGCTCGCGAGGGGCGGAGAGATCAAGGCAAGGCAAACCTCGCGAGGTTCCAGTGACGTGAGCCATGACGAACGAGATCAGGCGGGCGCCAGGCGGGCGCCAGCGCGCATAGTGTCCTTGTTTCCTCTTTGGTGCTAAGGAGGCAAGCGCAGGCGAAGAGTATCGAGGCATCAAGCAAAGGTTTCCATATCGGTGCAACGAGACCAAGACCAGCAGGACGGCAAGCCGGAGGTCACCATGGAGCCCAAGGCGGCGTCACCAGCAGAGCCTTTGGCAGGCGAAGACTGCTTTTGTCAGGATAACTTGTACTAGTTGTCCCCTTTCAAATTGGCCGTTGTTGGCTCCCTTCCCTCTCAAT
The DNA here is from genome assembly GCF_018294505.1 of Triticum aestivum. Lineage (NCBI taxonomy): Eukaryota > Viridiplantae > Streptophyta > Magnoliopsida > Poales > Poaceae > Triticum > Triticum aestivum. Next base: position 327,388,276 of record NC_057802.1, on the reverse strand, counting down.
ATTTGGGGAGAGGACCAGGGCCTCTACAAATAGGATTAGCCACCACAGTAGGAGGCATCTCAACTCGAACCGAGCCTCAGCCATCTCAACTCGAACCGAGCCTCAGCCATCTCATCTTGGACTAGATCGAATCCATCCCCACACCCACCAATCACAAGAACACCTAACCTCAGGAGGCTGTTCTTCCCCTTGTACTGTTCATCCTCAGCCCGAGAGGCAATCCACCACACCACACTGGAGTAGGGTATTACACCACAACGGTGGCCCGAACTAATATAAATCTTGTGTCTCTTGTGTTTGGAGTTCGTCGAGCTAGCCTTTGAGATCTTGGCGAGGTTGAAGGCGTGATTTGGTAGGGGGAGATCTTCGTGCGCACCCCAGTGTTCGAACCTTGAGGGTTTTGCCGGAACCCGAGATCCGACATTTTGCACGCCAGGTAGGGGTGCGCCAAAGCTTTCCTTCCGTTGCTCCGTGTCCCGTCGCTTCGTCACCTCCATGGCGGATGCTCGCCGAGCTCGCGTTGATCGTCGGGCCGCCCTCGCTGCCCGCGTTGCTCAGACGTCTCCCGTCGGCGGGCCACCTTGTCGTTCTCCGTCGCCTGCCGCCAACGCCGCCACCGGCCCGGCGGGGAATGAGCAGCAAGCCTCCTCGCTGCATCCCTCGGTGCGGCGGGACGGCCGCACCGCCACTCCATTGCCGACCCCGACCAGCTCGTCGTCTCACGCCCGTCGCACTCCCACGGACGCGCAGGCCGCGCTGTGCATGGCGCGCGAACTCCTGCGCTACCACCGCCCCATCGACGACCTCTACGAAGACTGTCTCGACCACATCGCCGAGCTTGTCAGCGCCGCAGGGGGCTCCCCTGTGCCGTCCCTCTCGCTGCCTCGCCGTCCGCCAACTGCAGGTGACGTGGCTCATGGAGCGCCTCGCCCACCACCTCTGCCACAAGACGGCGCCCTGGCGCCAAGGCGTGCGGCCCCCCGGCCTGATCCACCGCGTAGGGCGCCCGTGCGCGAAGAAGGAAGCTGCCAAGAAGTCCCTCGTCCGCAAGAAAATGCTCCTACGCTCCCGGCGCCACTACGGCAAGACCGTGCGCCGCCTGCGCTGGCGTTGCGCGGGCATCAAGGCCAGGCTCCATATCAGCAAAGATTCCCGGTGGCCACCGCGGGCTGCCGCGCCTTCACCCCCGAGCTGCGTAGTATCGCCTGGCCGGGCAAGTTCAAGCCGGACCTGCCTCCGTGCTACGACGGCACCCCCGACCCCGTGGAGTTCCTGCAGCTCTACGAACTAAGCATCGAGGCAGCCAACGGCGACGAAAAAGTCATGGCGAACTGGTTCCCCATGGCTCTCAAGGATGGTGCCTGCTCCTGGCTCCTGGACCTGCCTCTAGGCTCGATCTCCTTCTGGAACGATATGCGCGACCGCTTCATCGCCAACTTCCAGGGCACTCGCGACCGCCCTCCGGCCGCGGGTGACCTGCGCCGCGTCAAGCAACAACCAGGGGAGACCCTCCGGAAGTACATCCAGCACTTCAACAACGTTCATCTCAAGATCCCCAAGGTGACAGACGAGGCCATCATCTCTGCGTTCGCCAATGGCGTCTGCGACATCAAGATGAAGGAGGAGCTCGCCATCCACGAGGATCTGTGCACATCCCTGGAGCTGTTCAACCTAGCGACAAAGTGCGCAAGGGCTGAGGAAGGGCGCCTTTCCCTGCTCGAGCTCCCAGCTGCCGACCTAGAGGAGAAGAAAGCCAAGGCCAAGGACGTGAAGAGCAAGGGAGCAGCCGTACTCGCGGCAGAGCCGGACACGAAGCGCGGCAGGGACCAGCCTGAGTCATCCAAGAGCAGCCGACCATTCTGCGCCTTCCACAACGTGCATAGCCACAACACCAACGATTGTCAAGAGCTTAGGGCCATTCGCGACGGACGCTTCGGTCGACGCCCCGAGCGCAAAGACCGAGGCTACGGCCAAGGAGGAGGACATGGCGGAGGATGCTGGGACGACCAGGGCCCCCGCCAGGAGTGGCGCAACCGGCCTCGTGAGGACCGCTGGCTGGATCAGCCTCGCGAGGGTGCCTGGAGGGATCAGCCTCGCGAGGACCGTCCTCAGCGCAATGCTGGGCTTCCTCCGCTGCCGCCGCCACAAAGAAGGAACAACGACCACCATCAAGACGAGGGGGCTGGGGGCTTCCAGGAGCCGCGTGCCATCGCCTGAATCCTCGGCGGAGCTCAAGCCCCAACCTCGCAGCATATCTTCAAGCAGTTTGCTCGCGAGGTGAACGCAGTCCTCAGGTGGTCAAAGTGTGCTATTATCTTCAGCTCAGCAGACCAGCTCAAGTGCGCGGCTACCGCTGGCGCTCTCCCGATGCTCTGTTCACCCGTCATCAGCAACGTGCAAGTCACCAAGACTCTCATCGACGGCGGCGTAGGGCTTAACGTCCTGTCCGTCGAGATGTTCGAGAACCTTCAAGTGCCCTACGATCATCTTCAGCCTACCAAGCCCTTCTTAGGAGTGACCGACGGCTCCACCACCCCGATAGGGCAGGTCCGCCTCCCAGTCACCTTCGGACAATGCGACAACTACCGCACCGAGCTCATCGACTTCGACGTCGCCCACATCCGTCTGCCACATAATGCCATCCTTGGGTATCCAGCCCTGGCCAAGTTCATGGCGGTGACCCACCACGGCTACAACGTCCTCAAGATGCCAGGAAGTAGCGGCATCATCACAGTCCCCTGTGAAGAAAGAGATGTGGTGTGCTCCCTCGAGCGTGCCTTCCAAGCTGCAGCAATCGACGACCCTGACAGCAAGGGCGAGTACCCTCCTAAGGCCATCCCCAAGAAGAAGAAGCAGCTGCTCCGCACAGGGCCTCAGGCAAGCGGCGCCTCAAGCGGTGCCCCGACTGGATCGGCGCCCGCACCTGGGGCGCCTCCCTCCATCGCATAGGAAGGCGCGCCCGGTGCCCTCCTCGGGCAGGGCTAGGGGGCTGTCTTCTGGAGGGCCTCAGACCTTGCCAACATCACGAGGAAGCCGCTCGGGCACCATTTGGAGGCGTGCTTCATGGCACAACTCCCTTAGGAGGACACAGGGCGGGAGCGCCCAGCGCTCAGGAGTTCATTACCATGACTACTCAGGAACTGCAGGATGCGAGGGCCATGCGCGGCGATCGCCGCTCACCTGGCGTAGCCCCCCATCCAGGCGAGGGTGCCGGGCTGCGCGTCTGCATCGACGTCCCAGGGCTCAACAGGGCCGCGTCTCGGGAGCTCTTCTGGCCTTCGCGCGTGGGACGCTACGAGGGCCCACCGCACAGCTACGTTCGCATGCCCCTCTGCTTGCCGAGCGTGGCATCTGCCTACCAACGCAACTTGCGGCGTGTCCTGGTGGCTCAGGAGGCCAGGCACCACGCAGTCCTGGCGGAGATGGAGACGGTCCTCAAGGAACCGCCTGGACCCCCAGAGCCTCCCGAGGCTCAGGGCCCCGGTGGCTCGTGAGGAGCAACCCCTTCGCCGCATACCTTCAGCTGCCCCAACATTCCTTCATCAACAGAACCAGGTGACATTTTCCAAGTTTATTTAGCTGGGAGCACCCTCAGGGCTGCATCATTCCCAGGCCGCGTGGGTCATCCCTATGGCATGTATCCCTTTTTTATGTCTTTACCTTACCTTGCTGGGGGCGCCCCTCGGGCTGCATCATCCCCAAGCCGCTCGGGCCTGACCCAGTGGCATGTATCTCCCCCGCGTTTACTTGAGCCAGTTTGCTTTCCATGCTTAATCTATCTATGACTATCACCTGCTTGATTGTCACCTACCACGGGAGCTGCTCACGCTGGCACGGTGCTTGTGCTTTGGTCCGTCCCTACAACATCGACAAATCTGAGTGGCCGAGCTCTGGCTGCGCGCGCCACCTCATCAAGCCCTCAGTGCCTCCATTCTCTGGCAAAGCCACCAGTAGCCGGCCGGCAATTATAATGGCAATCTGCGCCCTACCTCGTGCTGACTTGCAGGAACCTCCTGAGGACCCCGACAGGCGGCACCGCGGGCTCCCTCTTCTCCCATGTAATCCACTTGCGCGTTAAAAGGGGGGCTCCTGAGCATCGCGACTCAGGAGCTCTTACTGGCTCTCCAGCCCTCACCCCTGGCCTTGACCACGGCATCGCGACCTGGCATACCAGCGGCAGCTGACCTCGCTCGAGGGCCGGGACCTAAGGACGTAGAGCACGAAGGAGAGCGTGGGAAGAGGAGGAGGCTCGTATGGGCCAGACCTGGCTAAGCTACGACCGCCTACGCATGAGCCTGGCGTCTCGCGAAGAACCGACCCAAGACTGCCAAGATAAGTTTCACGCTCGGGTCGACCAATCGCTATGGCATAGGGTTTCCATTTGTGTCGCCCCACTACGACAACGTAGTCTCCCTTTCCTGCCTCTCGGCGGTTGCTTGGGCGCTAAAGGGGACCTCCTGAGCACCGCGTCTCAGGAACTCTTATTGGACCTCGGGCCGCTCACCTCTTGGCCTTGACACGGCATCGCGACCTGGCATACCTGTCGGTGTCAAAACCGGCGGATCTCGGGTAGGGGGTCCCGAACTGTGCGTCTAAGGCGGATGGTAACAGGAGGCGGGGGAAAAATGTTTACCCAGGTTCCGGCCCTCTCGATGGAGGTAATACCCTACTTCCTGCTTGATTGATCTTGATGATATGAGTATTACAAGAGTTGATCTACCACGAGATCGTAGAGGCTAAACCATAGAAGCTAGCCTATGGTTATGATTGTTGTTGTCCTACGGACTAAACCCTCCGGCTTATATAGACACCGGAGGGGGCTAGGGTTACACAGAGTCGGTTACAAAGGGAGGAGATCTACATATCCGTATTGCCAAGCTTGCCTTCCACGCAAAGGAGAGTCCCATCTGGACACGGGACGAAGTCTTCAATCTTGTATCTTCATAGTCCAACAGTCCGGCCAAAGTATATAGTCCGGCAGTCCGAGGACCCCCTAATCCAGGACTCCCTCAGTAGCCCTGAACCAGGCTTCAATGACGATGAGTCCGGCGCGCAGATTGTCTTCGGCATTGCAAGGCGGGTTCCTCCTCCGAATACTCCATAGAACATTTTGAACACAAGGATCGTGTCCGGCTCTGCAAAACAAATTCCACATACCACTGTAGAGAGTATAATATTTCCACAAATCTAATCTGCTGACAAGCTTCATAGCATAACATCACGCCACGGCCCGGTCATTATTCGAACCGTTTTTCTCAACCAGCTACTGCACATATTGCGAGGCGGTTTTCTTGGCACGTCTTGTCGAAGCAGAGATCGTGTCCCCTTATCACGGGATTCTCATAATACAGGTGTGGGTAACCCAACTGCGCCATCAATCATGGCGCTTGGGGAATAAGCGAGTTTACCAGGCAAGTGGGGAGGCGCAGAATCCCTGCTGCCTTTATAAGGGGATAAGGACTCCCTTTCGCACCCACACTTTCTTCTTCCTGATCCATTCCTCTTCGCTCGAGCTCCAGCGCCCAAGCGTTCATCTTCTCTGCCCACAAAGGCCTTCCAAAAATGTCCGGATCCAGAGCAGGAGGCAAGTGGATGGCCTCTACCGTCCGGGAGAAGGATATCAAAAAGCTTCGGGAGGCTGGGTATCTGGCCAAGAAAATCAGCCACCGTCTCCCGACGGCGGGACAGATCGTCCCTACTCCGGAACCCCACAAGAGGGTTGTATTCCTCCCTCACTTTGTCCGTGGGCTAGGGTTTCCCCTCCACCCGTTCGTTCGCGGCATCATGTATTATTATGGGATCGATCTTCACGATCTGTCCCCTAATTCTTTCCTCAACATCTCGACATTCATTGTCGTGTGCGAGGCTTTTCTCCGCATCTCGCCACACTTCGGCTTATGGCTGAAGATTTTTAATATGAAGCCCAAGATAGTGGGCGGCAAGCACGCCGAGTGCGGGGGCGCTATGGTGAGCAAGATGCCCAACGTCACATGGCCAACAGGCACCTTTAACGATTTCGTCAAGGAGTGGCAACAGTAGTGGTTTTACATCACCGAGCCGCGCGGCACGGAATGGGTCGCTACTCCCGAGTTTCGATCTGGAGCCCCTCTGCGTCTTACATCCTGGGTCAAGAAGGGCCTGAACTGGTCTTCGTCCGACGAATTGTCGGTGCTCCAGACGTGCGTTAAAGATATGGAAGACAAGAACATTGAACTTGTCAATGTAGTCCAGGTGATGTTAGTTCGCCGGATCCTGCCTTGTCAACACCGGACTTTCAATCTATGGGAATTCGATCCGGCCAAGCACCAAACCCTGCGAGAGCTTTTTGGCTCCTCACACAAAGACATTTGGAAGGTGCTTTTCAAGTCCAGCAAATGATGGCCGGACTCCGCCGAAGACCGAGGGTACCAACTGTCCCGCCCTGCAAGTTCGGTAAGTCATCATACTTTTTATCCGCATAACCCAAAGGAAACGCTTAATGTGTTTTCTACAACTCTCCTAGGGCTGGACGAAGAAGGCGGAGTGGATCCATTGTCCGGCCCCGCTGCCCGAAGAACCGGCCGTCCCACTTCTGACGAAGATGCTGGCCCCGGCGCCTTACAAGGTGCCGAAGAAGACGGCCGAGAAGGAGGCCAAAAAGACCCGGGTCGGCCTTCATCGCTGCGGCACTTCGGACACAATATCCGAAGGCTCTAATGCCCGTTCCGCCTCCGAAGAGGACGAGGAGGAGGAGGAAGATGAATCCCCCATAGGGGGAAGAAAGAAGAGGACGGCCTCCGCACACTTGGAGGCCGAGTCGCCTAAAAGGGGAAAAGCTCCTCTTCCGGAGGAGTCCACTGCCGCTGCCGACAGCGTCCCGGCGTGGGATCCCAGGGCCCAGCCCCTAGTGAACTCGTGAGTATATCAAATCCGAGTACGTTTATGCGTCCAGACTCATCATGGCATAGTATTTTAACCTGAGCCATATTTTTTGTAGTCCGGCGAGGTCCCGTACCAAACAATCCTCATCAGAGGACTCGCTGAGCTCGGATGCTATGGAGAGCGAGACGCCCCCGAAGGCCCCTTCCTCCAAACAGGTGAATAACACCGAGGCTTCGTCCCAGAAGGACCCGACCTAGGAGGGGAGGAAAATACCGTGAAGGCGGCGCCTGGAGGTCAAACTTCAGGGGCCGGACACATGGGGGAGAAAATTCCCATGGGAGCTGACGGCGGGGGCCATCTTGAATTCGGCTCCCAGCCGGATGCAATTCCGGAGACCAATGCGGCTCCAGAATCAAGCAGGTAGCCTCTCTCAGCTGGGGGGGCGTGCTTGTTCCACCGGCAACCTCTGTCCAACCAGAGGTGTCAGATGCTTTGTTGGTGGCGCTGAAGAGCGCCTCCATCGTCGATGAACACCGTGCCCTTATGGGTGCGGTGATTGAGAAGATTCAGTCTGCTGAGAGTGGACTGAATGAAGCATGTATCAGCCTTATAATAGGTTTTGAGGTATGTTTTATGAGGTTTCGAAGAGTGTCATGGTATGGATAGTAGCCCCTGATACACTGTTCGGTGAAAGAAAGAACCGGACAGAGGATCAAATTTATGTTCGCAGGAAAACTCATTTGATGACATCTATCTCTTTTCTGTTATAAGCAGGCGTCTGTAGCGGCTGCTGCCTCTCATATTGTGGAGGTCTCTGGACTGAATCAAAGTCTGGAGCAGGCCAAAGAAGAACTTGGCCAGTTGAAAATGCAGTTGGGAGATAAACAAGGTATGTGCAAGTCTTGTTCGCGTTTATTGCGAATGAATTTTCAGTATGATAAAATATGTTTCATGATTTGCGCTAGGGACGATGACCGAAGTCGAGGCTCTTAAGAAGGCTGTGGCCGAGGCCAAGAAAAGGGGAGCCGTAGAGCAGGCTCTTTGTGAGAAGCACGAGGCCAGGGTTATTGAAGCTGAGTAGGAGCTTCAAGAGGCCGTGAAGAAATGCGAAACTTTGGAGCAGAGTTTGACGGAGAAAGAATCCGAACTCACCAAGGCTCATCAGGCCACGAGCGATGCCCGGGGGGAAACCCAAAGCGCCCTGCAGGGGATCCAAGAGGCGAGGAAGATCGCGGCGGGTAAGGCTTTTTTCCTATAAAGAAAGTATTTGAGGAGAAAATTATGTTTCTATTTGAATTCGGATTTCTCAGGGGTATTTGCCGAGCTGCCCCGCAGCATATCGGATGCCGCCCAATTCTACCGAGCCGAAGAAAGGAACACTGCAGATAAGGTCTTCTGGTCGTAGTATTTGGCACCGAATTATCCGGTGCCTTTTGTCGATCAACTAAAATAGCTGATCGAACTGCATAAGGCGGCGGAACTAGCCATGAAGGATCTGATTATCCGGCTATGGCCCGCCGAGCCGATTCCAAGCAGCTACTTCGGGCTCGTGAAGCGGCTTGTGAGTGCCTGCCCTCGACTTGATGTCATTAAGCGGTCGGTCTGTATAGAGGGTGCGCGAATATCCTTTGCCCGCGCAAAGGTGCACTGGGGGAAGATGGATGCTGAAAAGCTGATGACCGAAGGACCGCCAGAGGGGAAGGAGCACCGCAAGCCCGAATTATATTATGAGAGTGTCCTGAAAGGATCCTACCTTGCAGCGGAGCTATGTACCAAGGACATTATATTTCCATGAATGCAAATCATGTTGTCCTTTGTAATGTTTGAACAAGGTCATTTATATTATTTATTGCCTGTTATATAAAAGTTTATCCTCCTGCGCAGCCGTTTTATATATTAATCCTGAGAGTTGGCCAGTCGTCGGCTTCTGCCCCCATGTAAGAAGTACGGGGGTGTTGGGGATAAACCTGATCACTCTTTATCCCACTTTTGGGTCCTTCGAAGGAGGTGTTCAGCACAACGAACCAGGCAATCGGACTATAGGGCTTTATCGCTCTCACTTAGCCATAGGAGCTTTAGGAAGGTAGGCGCAGCCCCTGGTGTTCGGAAGACCGCACGAGGGGCTCTATAAGCACCTGATCGGAAGAAAAACCGATCAATCGCACACTGCATTGGTTATGGCATTGTGCGGGAGAAATCCTTAAAGATTTTACAACCTCTCGAACAGCTGACCAGCTCTCGCCGTATCATGACAGTCAGTTTTTGGCTTTCTCTACCAAGGCGCTCGTCCGGAAGAACCGGGACACAATCGCAGTAGTTCTCCCAGTGCTACCTTAGCCGATATAGCGGAACGTAAGGTACCAAAACATGGGAGCCGGGCAAACCCAACTATTGACCCAAGACATGATTCGGAGCTGATGCATATAATGCTATAGGTTCGGGGTGCCGAACTTCCGTGAAGGTGTTCGGACTTTATTGCCGTATTATGGGTAAAACGAAGCCCCTGGCATATTTGAAGGTATATCGCGGCGTACGGATGCCACTTGACAAAAGAATTGTAATAAGAAATAACAACAAATAAGCGTCATATGAATCCACATGTTGTATTTGAATAGTGCGTCGATGCGTATGAGTACAGGTAATGTGATAAAAAGGAAATATGACTGTGGAACCTGGTGAGACCAGGGGGGAAGAAGCTGTGTGCGGATCCGGAGTATAGTCGGATGGTCATCGTGGGGAATATCTAAGGATTCCCCTGCGCGTTCGAGCTGCCTCCATATCGCCCATCCTGGTCAGCGCAGAGGTGAACCTGCAAAGGAAATGTAAGAAATGTTTGTGTGCTGGAGAGCAGTTGAGCCGCTGTGTGCGGCCTGTCCTGGCTTTCGCCGGAGTGTTTAATTGAGCTCCGGACGAGCCGGGCTATCCTGCCGCGAAGTAGTTCGGAGTCCTTTGGCGGTGTCCGGGAGCCTGGCTGTCGACTCGAGGTTCGGCTGCAAGGTATTGTTCGTTGCTTCTGCTGTTAAGGCAACGGTGTACTAGGTGGTGCCGAAGGAAAGTTCGGCCTTGCCATTAACCGTGATGACGCCGCATGGACCGGGCATCTTGAGCTTACGGTAGGCATAATGTGGCACCGCGTTGAATCGAGCGAACGCAGTTCGTCGAGCAGTGCCTGATAATCACTGCAGAAAGGGACGATTTCAAAGATTAACTCTTCGGTACGGTAATTGTCTGGTGATCCGAAGACTACCTCAAGGGCGATGGAGCCTGTACAGCTGGCTTCCACACCTGGTATAATGCCTCTGAAAGTGGCTTTAGTGGGTTTGATCACCGAATGATCGATGCCCATCTTGCGCATTGTGTCCTGGTAAAGTAGGTTTAGACTGCTGCCTCCGTCCATAAGGACTCGTGTGAGGTGGAACCCGTCAATTATTGGGTCGAGAACTAGTGCAGCTGGATTGGCCTGATTGGCGTTAACCGGATGATCCGTGCGGTTGAAGGTGACCGGCCCTAGTTTATATTGTGGGACGAATAGTTCCGTTAAGTCGGCGTCCCTAAGGGTGCGTATCCGGTCCGGGTTGGGAATTTGGGTGGTGTTTACCACGTTCACCGTTTGGATTTGTGGGGGAAATTTCTTTTGCCCTCCTGTGTTCGGTGATCTGGGCTCTTCGTCGCCATCATCGCTTTGAGACCCCCCGTCTTTGTTTTTGGCGCCTGTCCTGCCGGCTTGTTTGAAGACCCATCATTCTCTGTTGGTATGGGTGGCCGGCGTTCCAGGGGTGCCATGAATTTGGCATTGGCGGTCGAGTATGCGGTCCAGACTGGACGGACCCGAACTGTTATTTTTGAGTGGCCCTTTCCGCTGACCGGACTTAGAGCCACTAAATCCAGTATTAACTGTCGTATCTTCAGCGTTTTCACCATGTTTACGGCGCTTGTGTTTGTTGCGCCGGGGTTTGCCGTTGCTATCTCTGGCTTCTGATGTGCCAGGGTTGCTTGCTGTGTTGTTGATACGGGCCAACCAGCTATCTTTGCCCGCACAAAAGCGGGTGATAAGTGTCGTGAGGGCTGCCATGGATTTTGGCTTCTCTTGGCCGAGATGTCGGGCGAGCCACTCGTCATGGATGGTATGTTTAAAGGCCGCTAGGGCTTCGGCATCCGGACAGTCGACAATTTGGTTCTTTTTAGTTAGGAACCGAGTCCAGAATTTCCTAGCTGACTCTCCGGGCTATTGTGTTATGTGACTTAAATCGTCAGCATCCGGTGGTCGCACATAAGTGCCCTGGAAGTTGTCCAGGAATGCGTCTGCCAGGTTCTCCCAACTTTCGACGGAATTTGCCGGCAAGCTGTTCAGCCAATGCCGAGCCGGCCCTTTGAGTTTTAGCGGGAGATACTTGATGGCGTGTAGATCATCTCCGCGGGCCATATGAATGTGGAGGAAGAAATCCTCTACCCATACCGCGGGGTCTGTAGTGCCATCATATGATTCAATGTTCACGGGTTTAAACCCTTCTGGGAATTCATGATCCATTACTTCATCAGTGAAGCATAGGGGGTGTGCGGCGCTTCTGTGCCGGGCTATATCACGACGCAGTTCATACGAGTCTTGTCTGCTGTATTCGGCCCGGCCGGATTTATTAATATATCCGGCGCGACGGTCATCGTCACGCGTTGGGGGGCGCCCTCGTGATCCGTAGATCAATCTTTTATGTCCTGCTTTGTTTTCCAATACGTCTCGCAGATCCTGCGTGTTGCCCCGGGCCTTGGTGTTTTTGTTTGGATGGCGACGGGGTGCGGGCTGGACTTCGGGCTGATATGCCACTCTGTCTCGGCCACGAGGTGGCCGATCAGCCGCATCATACACTGGTAATGTAGGTTTTAATGCTTCCTCCTCGAGTTGGGGTAGCAACCTGCGCTTGTGTAACTCTTGGTTGCCGTTCGAGTTCGTATTCCTCGGCCGCCAGGACCTCGGTCAATCTATCCGCTAGCAGGTCTTGGTCAGCTCGAAGCTGTTGTTGCTTTTTCTTCAGGCTATTTGCTGTGGCTATAAGCCGACGCTTGAAGCGCTCCTGCTCGACGGGATCCTCAGGCACGATAAATTCTTCATCGCCGAGGCTCACCTCGCCTTCGGAAGAGGCATGTAATTGTCATCCTCTGATTCTCCGTCTGCTGCCTGTTCTTGAGGGCTAGCTTGCCCATCCTCCCGCTCGAGGCCTGGCTGGAAGGGATTGTCATCGTCTTTGGCACTATCCGGAGCGTTATTGTCTCTTGTGCCGGTATCGCTGCTTTTGCTATGGCGGGACTTAGAGCGGCGCCGCTGACGCCGGTGCTTGGATTGCTTCTTGGAGGGATTATCCTCTGTTGCCTTATCGCCATCGCCTTCTTTGGGGGTGTTCACCATGTATATATCATATGATGAGGTGGCAGTCTAGTGCCCCGTGGGCGGTGGTTCCTGTTCGTCTCCTGCATCGTCGTCCATACCGTCGATGTCTTCGGAGCCGAAATCAAACATGTCGGTTAAGTCGTCGACAGTGGCTATTAAGTGGGTGCTGGGTAGGGAATGAATTTCTTCGTGGTCCGCTTCCCACTCAAGCCGGACATAGTTCGGCCGAGGGTCTCCAGACAAGGAGAGAGGCCTTAATGAATTTAGCACGTCGCCCAGTGGCGAGTGCTGAAAGATATCCGCGGAGGAAAACTCCATGATCGGTGCCCAATCAGATTCGACAGGCATGGACACAGGCGGTTCGGAGCCCGTGGCCGGGGACGAATCCAGGTGTCTAGCAGCACAGGTCTCATAGGGGGGTGAAGTCAGCATTCGGCTCTGTCGCCGCTGAGTGTGCGGCCTCCGTGGCGGGGTCTATCCACCCTTCCTCGGACGGCACGATCTGCTCCGGATTGAGAGCCGGAGTAGCCGCAGGTGTGATCGCCCGAACACTGTCCGATGGCAGAGCTAAGTTGTGCTCGTCGTGACTGTGCGGCGCACCTGACATGGGCTCGAATCCGTTGAAGATCAAGTCTCCGCGGATGTCGGCGGTATAGTTCAAGCTTCCAAACCTGACATGATGGCCAGGGGCGTAGCTTTCGATCTGCTCCAGATGGCCAAGGGGGTTGGCCCGCAGTACGAAGCCGCCGAATACAAAGATCTGTCCGGGGAGAAAAATCTCACCCTGGATCGCATCGTTCCCGATGATCAAAGGAGCCATCAAGCCTTATGGTGACGGCACAGTGGAACTCTCAATGAAAGCACAATTGTTGGTGTCAAAACCGGCGGATCTCGGGTAGGGGGTCCCGAACTGTGCGTGTAAGGCGGATGGTAACAGGAGGCGGGGGACACAATGTTTACCCAGGTTCGGGCCCTCTCGATGGAGGTAATACCCTACTTCCTGCTTGATTGATCTTTATGATATGAGTATTACAAGAGTTGATCTACCACGAGATCGTAGAGGCTAAACCCTAGAAGCTAGCCTATGGTTATGATTGTTGTTGTCCTACGTACTAAACCCTCCGGCTTATATAGACACCGGAGGGGGCTAGGGTTACACAGAGTCGGTTACAAGGGAGGAGATCTACATATCCGTATTGCCAAGCTTGCCTTCCACGCAAACGAGAGTCCCATCCAGACACGGGACGAAGTCTTCAATCTTGTATCTTCATAGTCCAACAGTCCGGCCAAAGTATATAGTCCGGCAGTCCGAGGACCCCCTAATCCAGGACTCCCTCAATACCAGTGTCGGCTGAAGCCTGCCTGGGGACCGGGATCTGTCAGCGTAGAGCACCAGCCGTCACGAGGTTGGAAAGGGGAAAACGAGCCGGAACGGGACATGCACAAGCACAACTTCATAATCAGGATAATAACAACAAAGAACATTGCGGACCCTTTACACGCCCCCACCGAATACTTCTCAATTCCTCGGAGGGAACAAAAGGAAAGGGCTTCAAGGATTCCTATCTACACGCGCCCTAGTGGCCGACGCCATCATCAATAGTGGGCCACGGGAAGCAGGCGCCAACCTCATCCAGATCAGCGGCGGCGGCGGCCGGACGCTGCAGCCCTGCTCCGGGCTCGGCGAGAGCTTGGGGGCACGTAGATGTCGTCACTCATCTCCGGAGTCTCGTAGAGCCCGGGACAATCGCTGGACTCCCAGGCGTTGCTGCTCCTTCCAGAGGAGCCACAGGCGACGCGGACAGCAGGCCCTGCCCCTGCTGCTACGCCGTCCTGACGGCCCCTTCCGGAGCAGCACTCCAGGTGGCGCCCTTCTGCGTTGAAGACCATGAAGAACAATGTGGAGGTGCCGTCGTACTCGAGGTGGATCATGAGGGCGCCCTCCGCACGGCACACCCGAGCGACCTCACCCCAGCCTCGGGTCATGAAGATCTTGCCCGAGGAGACTGATAACCCACAAGTATGGGGGATCTCAACAGTTTTCGAGGGTCCTACCCTCCCGTGGCAGCGGGGTCCTAGCGGAAACTAAGGGATATTAAGGCCTCCTTTTAATAGAGTACCGGACCAAAGCATTAACACATAGTGAATACATGAACTCCTCAAACTAAGGTCATCACCGGGAGTGGTCCCGATTATTGTCACTTCGGGGTTGCCGGATCATAACACATAGTAGGTGACTATAGACTTGCAAGATAGGATCAAGAACTCACATATATTCATGAAAACATAATAGGTTCAGATCTGAAATCATGGCACTCGGGCCCTAGTGACAAGCATTAAGCATAGCAAAGTCATAGCAACATCAATCTCAGAACATAGTGGATACTAGGGATCAAACCCTAACAAATCTAACTCGATTACATGATAAATCTCATCCAACCCATCACCATCCAGCAAGCCTACGATGAAACTACTCACGCACGGCGATGAGCATCATGAAATTGGTGATGGAGGAAGGTTGATGATGACGATAGCGATGGATTCCCCTCTCCGGAGCCCCGAACGGACTCCAGATCAGCCCTCCCTTGAGAGTTTAGGGCTTGGCGGCGGCTCCGTATCGTAAAACGCGATGAAACTTTCTCTTTGATTTTTTTCTCCCCGAACATGAATATATGGAGTTGGAGAGTAGGTCGATGGAGCTCCAGGGGGCCCACGAGGCAGGGGGCGCCCAGGGGGGCAGGCGCGCCCCCATCCTCGTGGAGATTGTGTGGGCCCCATGGCCTTGATTCTTTCGCCAGTATTTTTTATATTTTCCAAAAATAATCTCCGTTGATTTTCAGGTCATTCCGAGAACTTTTGTTTCTGCACAAAAATAACACCATGGTAATTCTGCTGAAAACAGTGTCAGTCCAGGTTAGTTCCATTCAAATCATGCAAGTTAGAGTCCAAAACAAGGGCAAAAGTGTTTGGAAAAGTAGATGCGACAGAGATGTATCAACTCCCCCAAGCTTAAACCTTTGCTTGTCCTCAAGCAATTCAGTTGATAAACTGAAAGTGATAAAGAAAAACTTTTACAAACTCTGTTTGCTCTTGTTGTTGTAAATATGTAAAGCCAGCATTCAAGTTTTCAGCAAAGATTATGACTAACCACATTCACAATAACACTTAGGTCTCATGTTTACTCATGTCAATGGCATAATCAACTAGCGAGCAATAATAATAAATCTCGGATGACAACACTTTCTCAAAACAATCATGATATGATATAACAAGATGGTATCTCGCTAGCCCTTTCTGAGACCGCAAAACATAAATGCAGAGCACCTTTAAAGATCAAGCACTGACTAAACATTGTAATTCATGGTAAAAGAGATCCAATCATAGTCATACCCAATATAAATTAATAGTAATGGATGCAAATAACAGCGGTGCTCTCCAGCTGGTGCTTTTTAATAAGAGGGTGATGACTCAACATAAAAGTAAATAGATAGGCCCTTCGCAGAGGGAAGCAGGGATTTGTAGAGGTGCCAGAGCTCGATTTTGAAATAGAGATGAATAATATTTTGAGCGGCATACTTTCATTATCAACATAACAACCGAGAGATGGCGATATCTTCCATGCTACACACATTATACGCGGTTCCCAAACAGAATGGTAAAGTTTATACTCCCCCTCCACCAACAAGCATTAGTCCATGGCTTGCTCGAAACAACGAGTGCCTCCAACTAACAACAGTCCCGAGGGAGTTTTGTTTGCAATTATTTTGATTTGATTTGCTTAAAGCATGGGACTAGGCATCCCGGTGACCAGCCATTTTCTCGTGAGTGAGGAGCGGAGTCCACTCCTCTTGAGAATAACCCGCCTAACATGGAAGATACGGACAACCCTAGTTGATACATGAGCTATTCGAGCATACAAAACAGAATTTCATTTGAAGGTTTAGAGTTTGGCGCATACAAATTTACTTGGAACGGCAGGTAGATACCGCATATAGGAAGGTATGGTGGACTCATATGGAATAACTTTGGGGTTTAAGGGATTGGATGCACAAGAAGTATTCCCGCTTAGTACAAGTGAAGGCTAGCAAAAGACTGGGAAGCGACCAACTAGAGAGCGACAACAGTCATGAACATGCATTAAAATTAATAAACATTGAGTGCAAGCATGAGTAGGATATAATCCATGATGAACATAAATATCGTGGAGGCTATGTTGATTTTCTTTCAACTACATGTGTGAACATGTGCCAAGTCAAGTCACTTTAAATCAGTCAAAGGAGGACACCACCCCATCATACCACATCACAACCATTTTAATAGCATGTTAGCACGCAAGGTAAACCATTATAAACTCCTAGCTAATTAAGCATGGCATAAGTAACTATGATCTCTAATTGTCATTGCAAACATGTTTATTCATAATAGGCTGAATCAGGAACGATGAACTAATCATATTTACAAAAACAAGAGAGGTCGAGTTCATACCAGCTTCTCTCATCTCAATCAGTCCATCATATATCGTCATAATTGCCTTTCACTTGCACGACCGAACGATGTGAATAATAATAGTAGTGCACGTGCATTGGACTAAGCTAGAATCTGCGAGCATTCAATAAACAGGAGAAGACAAGGTAATATGGGCTCTTGGTTAAATCAACAATAATGCATATAAGAGCCACTTCAACAATTTCATCATGGTCTTCTCCTATCGAACCCCAAAGAAGAGAAAAGAAATAAAACTATTTACACGGGAAAGCTCCCAACAAGCAAAAGAAGAATAGGAAATATTTTTGGGTTTTCTTTTTAATTACTACTACTACAGCAAGAAAGTAAACTAGCTAAAAGCTACAACTAATTTTTTTGTTTTTCTTAAGGTTTATCAAACACACAAGAAGAAAGCAAGAAAAAGGAAAATAAACTAGCATGGATAGTACAATGAAAGAGTATGAGCACCGACATCTAGCGATGAGTGTGTGAATATGAATGTAATGTCAGTGAGAAATACGTACTCCCCCAAGCTTAGGCTTTTGGCCTAAGTTGGTCTATTGCCACGGCTGGCCTGGCGGATATCCAAAGTTATAGTTGGGGTCATACTGAGATGCAGCAGTCATTGCATTGTGGGCTGCAGCTTGGAGGCGAGCTATCTCAGCCCTCCTCTCGTACTCGTTCGCCTCCTCCCTGGTTATGAAATATCTTCCCTTTGCCTGAAAGTCAAAGAAAGTAGAAGCAGGGAGAGCGACGTGATAGGTGCGTCGTCTGTCAAAGATTAGTCTGTACTGGAGGAACTGATCGTTCCTCTCAACAAAACGATGACGAACCATAGCCTCATAATCTAAATAAGCAGGGGGCAACTCAATATCATCCTGACGTATGGTTACACCAAGAAAATTAGCTAAACGGGTTGCATAAATTCCACCAAAGAAATCTCCATTAAATCTATTATTATGCAACCTACGTGCAACAATGGCTCCCAAATTATAATGTTTATCTCCTAACACAGCACTCCTGAGAACACTGAGGTCAGGGACACACATGTGACATGCTTCATCCTTACCATTTATGCACCTACCTATGAAGAGAGCAAAATAATGTATAGCAGGAAAATGAATGCTCCCTATGGTAGCTTGTGCTATGTCTCTAGATTCCCCCACAGTTATACTAGCAAGAAAATCTCTAAATTCAGATTTGCGAGGTTCACTAGTACTACCCCATTGTGGAAGTTTGCAAGCAGTGGTAAAATCCTCTAAGTCCATAGTATAATAATTTTCATAAAGATCAAACAGGACAGTTTGAGAATTGCGTGAAGATGAAAATTCAAACCTCCTCACAAAGGAACTGGTGAGATAGTGGTACTGACGGAAATTATCTGCCTCGAAGCTCACAAGATCAGCGTTACACATATATGCGTTAAATTCTTCCTTGATTCCTGCTTGATCCATGAAGTCCTCTGAAAGCCATTCACAAGCCCGCACTGGAGCGTCCCATGGTGGTTCATCATCAGCATCACGCACTGCAAGCCTGGGTCCTAGCTTCCTTGAAGAACCACCTTGGTACATTTTCCTAAACATATTTCTTCCTCTGAAAAATTTCTGAAAATTTTAGTAACTTCAAATAAAAGTGAACCAAGCTCAACAAAATTGATAGCAACTACTCCTACAAGTGCCTAGAGCCTATATCATGCATTAGAACTACTTGGAACCATATAAATTTGACATGCAAGCTCAAGAACATGGTCACCTAGGCAGCACAAAATTGCAATGAATAAAGCACTAGAACAAAAACTAATTGGACCAATGGAGGAGTCACATACCAAGGAACAATCCCCCAAAGCAGTTTTGTGAGAGGTGCTTTGAGCAAGGAGATCGAAAATCACAGCAAAATGAGCTAGAACTCGTGCTTGAGCTGGTTGGTGATTTTTTTGGGAAGAAGAAGTGTGTGGGTGCAGGAATAAGTGGAGGGAGCCACCATGGGCTCACGAGGCAGGGGGCGCGCCCAGGGGGTGGGCGCGCCCTGGACCCGCGTGTCCGGGTGCTTGCTCCCCCTGCTGTGTTCTGAGTGCCAAATATTCTCAAATATTCCAGAAATAATCATATTAAATTGGCAGGGCATTTGGAGAACTTTTATTTTTGGGGTATTTTTATATTGCACGGATAATTCAGGAAACAGACTGAAAAATACTATTTTTGCTTTATTTCAACTAAATAACAGAAAGTAAAAAGAGGGTACAGAAGGTTGTGCCTTCTAACTTCATCCATCTCATGCTCATCAAAAGGAATCCACTAACAAGGTTGATCAAGTCTTGTGAACAAACTCATTCCGAATAACATGGAACCGGAGAAATTTCGAATAACACTATGTTACCTCAACGGGGATATGCACGTCCCCAATAATAAGAATATCATATTTCTTCTTGGCAGTAGGAAGAGGAAATTCAAAACCTCCAAAAATAATCGATGGAATTTTTCCAATAGAATTGATACTGTAGACTTGAGGTTGTTTCCTCGGAAAGTGTACCGTATGCTCATTACCATTAACATGAAAAGTGACATTGCCTTTATTGCAATCAATAACAGCCCCTGCAGTATTCAAAAAGGGTCTTCCAAGAATAATAGACATACTATCGTCCTCGGGAATATCAAGAATAACAAAGTTCGTTAAAATAGTAACATTTGCAACCACAACAGGCACATCCTCACAAATACCGACAGGTATAGCAGTTGATTTGTCAGCCATTTGCAAAGATATTTCAGTAGGTGTCAACTTATTCAAATCAAGTCTACGATATAAAGAGAGAGGCATAACACTAACACCAGCTCCAAGATCACATAAAGCAGTTCTAACATAATTTCTTTTAATGAAGCATGGTATAGTAGGTACTCCTGGATCCCCAAGTTTTTTGGTATTCCACCTTTAAAAGTATAATTAGCAAGCATGGTGGAAATTTCAGCTTCCGGTATCTTTCTTTTATTAGTGACAATTTCTTTGATGTACTTAGCATAAGGATTCATTTTGAGCATATCAGTCAAACGCATACGCAAAACGATAGGTCTAATCATTTCAGCAAAGCGCTCAAAATCCTCATCATCCTTTTTCTTGGATGGTTTAGGAGGAAAGGGCATGGGTTTCTGAACCCATGGCTCTCTTTCTTTACCGTGCTTCCTAGCAACAAAGTCTCTCTTATCAAAAGTTGATTCTTTGATTGTGGGTTATCAAGATCAACAGCAGGTTCAATTTCTACATCATTATCATTGCTAGGTTGAGCATCAACATGAGCATCATCATTAACATTATCACTAGGTTCATGTTCATTACCAGATTGTGTTTCAGCATCAGAAATAGAAAATATCATTTGGATTCTCAGGTGTCTCAGCAATAGGTTCACTAGAAGCATGCAAAGTCCTATAATTTTTCTTTTTCTTCTTTTTAGAAGGACTAGGTGCATCTAAATTATTTCTCTGAGAATCCTGCTCAATTCTCTTAGGATGGCCTTCAGGATACAAAGGTTCCCGAGTCATTTTACCAGTTCTAGTAGCCACTCTAACAGCAAAATCATTATTCTTATTATTCAATTCATTGAGGAAATCATTCTGAGATTTAAGTACTTGTTCTACTTGAGTGGTAACCATAGAAGCATGTTTACTAATGAGTTTAAGTTCACCTTTAACTCTAGACATATAATTACCCAAGTGTTCAAGCATATAAGAATTGCGTTTTAATTCTCTACCAAAATAAGCATTGAAGTTTTCTTGTTTAACAATAAAATTGTCAAACTCATCTAAGCACTGTCTAGCAGACTTATAGTGAGGAATATCACCTTCATCAAATCTATAGAGAGAATTTACCTTTACTACCTGTGTCGGGTTATCAAGAACATGTGTCTCTTCAATAGGTGATGAATTAAGACCATATATTTCTACAACAGGCGGTAAATTAAGACCATGTATTTCTTCAATAGGAGGTAAATTCTTAACATCTTCAGCTTTTATACCTTTTTACTTCATAGATTTCTTGGCCTCTTGCATATCTTCAGGACTGAGAAATAGAACACCCCTTTTCTTCGGAGTTGGCTCAGGGAGTGTCCAATTATTTTCATTAGTCAACATATTATTCAATAGAATTTTAGCTTCATCTGGTGTTCTTTCCCTGAAAACAGAACCTGCACAACTATCTAGGTGGTCTCTGGAAGCATTGATTAGTCCATTATAAAAGATATCAAGTATTTCATTTTTCTTGAGAGGATGATCAGGAAAAGCATTAAGTAATTGGAGAAGCCTCCCCCAAGCTTGTGGGAGACTCTCTTCTTCAATTTGCACAAAATTATATATTTCCCTTAAAGCAGCTTGTTTCTTATGAGCAGGGAAATATTTAGCAGAGAAGTAATAAATCATATCCTGGGGACTACGCACACAACCAGGATCAAGAGAATTAAACCATATCTTAGCATCACCCTTTAATGAGAACGGAAATATTTTAAGGATATAGTAATAGCGAGTTTTCTCATCAGTAGTGAACAGGGTGGCTACATGATTTAATTTAGTAAGATGTGCCACAACAGTTTCAGATTCATAGCCATAGAAAGGATCAGATTCAACCAAAGTAATTATATCAGGATCAATAGAGAATTCATAATCCTTATCAGTAACAAAGATAGGTGAAGTAGCATAAGCAGGATAATATTTCATTCTAGCATTCAGAGTTTTTTGTTTCAGCTTAGCTAATAATTTCTTAAGATCACTTCTATCATTGCAAGCAAGAAAGTCTCAAGCAGTTTCTTCATCCATAACATAGCCCTCAGGCACAACAGACAATTCATATTTAGGGGGAGAATCTTCATCATCACTTTCATCAATATTATCAGTTTCAATAATTTCATTCTCTCTAGCCCTAGCAAGTTGTTCATCAAGAAATTCACCAAGTTGCACAGTAGTATCAAGCATAGCAGTAGTTTCATCATAAGTATCATGCATAGCAGAAGTGGCATCATCAATAACATGCGACATGTCCGAATTAATAGCAGAAGCAGGTTTAGGTGTCGCAAGTTTACTCAAAACAGAAGGTGAATCAAGTGCAGAGCTAGATGGCAGTTCCTTACCTCCCCTCGTAGTTGAGGGATAAAATTTTGTTTTCTCATCTTTCAAGTTCTTCATAGTGACAAACAGATATAAATCCCAAGTGACTCAAAGAATAGAGCTATGCTCCTCGGCAACGGCGCTAGAAAATATTCTTGATAACCCACAAGTATAGGGGATGGCAACAGTTTTCGAGGGTAGAGTATTCAACCCAAATTTATTGATTCGACACAAGGGGAGCCAAAGAATATTCTCATGTATTAGCAGTTGAGTTGTCAATTCAACCACACCTGGATAACTTAGTATCTGCAGCAAAGTAGTACGGAAGTAAAGGTAACGGTAGCAAAGTAATATTTTGGGGTTTTGTAGTGATTGTAACAATAGCAACGAAAAAGTAAGTAAGCGAAGAACAATATGTGAAAAGCTCATAGGCATTGGATCGGTGATGGAGAAGTATGCCGGATGCGGTTCATCATGTAACAATCATAACATAGGGTGACACAGAACTAGCTCCAATTCATCAATGTAATGTAGGTATGTATTCCGAATATAGTCATACGTGCTTATGAAAAAGAACTTGCATGACATCTTTTGTCCTACCCTCCCGTGGCAGCGGGGTCCTAGCGGAAACTAAGGGATATTAAGGCCTCCTTTTAATAGAGTACCAGGCAAAAGCATTAACACATAGTGAATACATGAACTCCTCAAACTAAGGTCATCACCGGGAGTGGTCCCGATTATTGTCACTTCGGGGTTGCCGGATCATAACACATAGTAGGTGACTATAGACTTGCAAGATAGGATCAAGAACTCACATATATTCATGAAAACATAATAGGTTCAGATCTGAAATCATGGCACTCGGGCCCTAGTGACAAGCATTAAGCATAGCAAAGTCATAGCAACATCAATCTCAGAACATAGTGGATACTAGGGATCAAACCCTAACAAATATAACTCGATTACATGATAAATCTCATCCAACCCATCACCGTCCAGCAAGCCTACGATGGAATTACTCACGCACGGCGGTGAGCATCATGAAATTGGTGATGGAGGAAGGTTGATGATGACGATGGCAACGGATTCCCCTCTTCGGAGCCCCGAACGGACTCCAAATCAGCCCTCCCGAGAGAGTTTAGGGCTTGGCGGCGGCTCCGTATCGTAAAACGCGATGAAACTTTCTCTCTGATTTTTTTGTCCTCGAACATGAATATATGGAGTTGGAGAGTAGGTCGATGGAGCTCCAGGGGGCCCACGAGGCAGGGGGCGCCCCCAGGGGGGCAGGCGTGCCCCCACCCTCGTGGAGCGGGTGTGGGCCCCCTGGCCTTGATTCTTTCGCCAGTATTTTTATATTTTCCAAAAATAATCTCCGTTGATTTTCAGGTCATTCCGAGAACTTTTGTTTCTGCACAAAAATAACACCATGGCAATTCTGCTGAAAACAGTGTCAGTCCGGGTTAGTTCCATTCAAATCATGCAAGTTAGAGTCCAAAACAAGGGCAAAAGTGTTTGGAAAAGTAGATACGGCAGAGCCGTATCAGAGACGACCTCGACTTCCGCTCCAGTCGCCGACGCGTCGCAGTCGGCGAGCTGCAGCCTAAGCTCGAGGGGCCCCCTTGGCGGCATCTCGGCAGAGAAGAAGGAAGGGAAGCGGATCCAAGTTGTCGGAGGCATCGCCGCCCACAGCACGAGTTCGCGCGAGGAGTCCGCGGCGTGGACTCCATGGGCGGCGACGCGGGCCACCACGGTACGGCGACCATGGTCGCGGCGCGCGCGGCTGCGCTCACCGCCTCTTCCCCCTGAGCCCTCGGCTTGGGCGTACAGGGGCAACGGATACCCAGGAGGAGGCCGCTCGCACCAAGGCCTTGTCACCTCCTGCACCACCACCACGTCATGACGGTGGACCGGCCTCTTCTTTGGCGGGAGCGGCCCTGGCTCGTCGCGGGTAGTTTTCCCTTTCTCCGCGGTACAAAACCTTCGGATCGGCACCATTGGTGTCGCTACTGGCAATGGAGCAAAGGGGTAGAAGCAAGCGGAATGGGAAGAGATGGGCGACGGGGGCTCTGCCCCCCTCCCCATTTATAGCAGGAGACGGCCAACCAGCGCCCCCATGATCACAGGTAATGATGGTTTTTCCTTGCATGCAGTAGGGACTCATCAAGTCGGGCAATTGCCAAGGCAGCGTGGGGAAGCGGAGACGCCCACGTCCAATCAACCGCCACGCGTCGACCAAGGCCGCAGGCTATTGGGGCCGGCGGCGCTCCACACTTGCCCTTTGGCTTCGCCTTGAAGCCAAGCCCGAGTGCGCCTTGGGCCCGGGGGCTACTGTCGGCGTTCTAGGAACGGGGCTCCCCAGACTTGCCTGCCTATGGCCCACGCCGTGGCTCTGCGAGCGGGCCCGTACGACCCATCTTCACCAACATGCATTCTAGACCCTCGCGAGGGGGCACGCCTCGCGAGGCAGACGACACGAGACCTCCTCGGGAGCGGCCTCACCAGGCTGGCTCGCGAGGGGCGGAGAGATCAAGGCAAGGCAAACCTCGCGAGGTTCCAGTGACGTGAGCCATGACAAACGAGATCACGCGGCCGCCAGGCGGGCGCCAATGTGCACAGTGTCCTTGTTTCCTCTTTGATGCTAAGGAGGCAAGCGCAGGCGATGAGTATCGAGGCATCAAGCAAAGGTTTCCATATCGGTGCAACGAGACCAAGACCAGTAGGACGGCAAGACAGAGGTCACCATGGAGCCCAAGGCGGCGTCACCACCAGAGCCTTTGGTAGGCGAAGACTGCTTTTGTCAGCATAACTTGTACTAGCTGTCCCCTTTCAAATTGGCCGTTGTTGGCTCCCTTCCCGCTCAATATTTGTGAGAGGACCAAGGCCTCTATAAATAGGATTAGCCACCACAGTAGGAGGCATCTCAACTCGAACAAAGACTCAGGCATCTCAACTCGAACTGAGCCTCAGCCATGTCATCTTGGACTAGATCCAATCCATCCCCACACCCACCAAGCACAAGAACACCTCACCTCAGGAGGCTGTTCTTCCCCTTGTACTGTTCATCCTCAGCCCGAGAGGCAATCCACCACACCACACTAGAGTAGGGTATTACACCACAACGGTGGCCCGAACCAGTATAAATCTTGTGTCTCTTGTGTTGCGAGTTAGTCGAGCTAGCCTTTGAGATCTTGGCGAGGTTGAGGGCGTGATTTGGTAGGGGGAGATCTTCGTGCACCCCAGTGCTCGAACCTTGAGGGTTTTGCCGGAACCCGAGATCCGACAGACCCAGCTGTCAGCCTCTCCACGCACAGTCTACTTCTGATGGTGTCGTTTGTTGACCACGTTGACCACTCCGCGCCGAGCGCATCCAAGGTGGTGGACGACGACGAGGCCCCGGACAGCAACGAGCCGGAGATGGGAAGACACTGGAGTAGAGTCGCATACGGAGAGGTGTACGAGGGTTAATTGGTTCTAGTGCGGTGTGGTTCGGCAGTCGGTGGAGAAGAACAGGAGGTGTGGAGGGGTGGAGGGATGGCCTGGCCAACGGTGGAGTAGCGCTTCACAGTGAAGCGTGCTAGGCAGAGCTGCTAGCAGTAGGAGGCGGGAGCAGGTGGTCCCGGCGGCGCTGGAGGAAGAGGCCGAGAGATTGAAGATGGATGCCGGTCATTGGATGTAAATCCAACGGCTAACGATGTCAGAATCATTTGTTGACTAAGTTGACAACAACTTGCGTTGGCTTCGACCTATTGGCCCACATTTCAGCCTCCAAAAATGTGGCACGTGTTCAACCCATTTTTTTTTCCAGAATTTACAGTCTTTTTTGCGGGGTAGAATTTACAGTCAATTTGATCTTTTTTTTGAATTACAGTCCATTAGCTGGGCTGGGTGGACAAATAATGTAGCGTCCATGCGGCCCATTTATGTTTTTCCTAAAAAATTATAGGCCATTTGCACTTTCTTGAAATACACGATTTTGCTGGGTTGATTCTAATTATAATGTTGGGGTGGGCGCAACAATGTTATCAAAAAATAAACAGGGGCTGAGCATTTTGTTATATATATATATATATAATAAGTGATTTATTATTACATTGGTCCTTAAATCTTACCAAGCTTTTGTACACAATCACCAGGATTTTCGTTGACAAAAAAATCCAGGATTTTATTGTTAAGAAATTATTTTTATAAGTTAATAAGATGTGGGATATTGTTTTCTTACATATGTAAGCATCTGTTAAATATATGATGACAATAACAATAATATATAATAACATATAAAATATTTTAACTATATATAATATAGTTAGAAGGGAAACATAAGTTGGACCAGGCGTTCCTATTCTTATATAGAAAAATAGAACAAACCTCTGCGTTTTCTTCAAAAAAACATAAATTGGGCTGCCGATGTTTCAGGAAAAATAAAACCTCGGATGGGAGGTCCATAGGCCGGTCGATACATGACGGCCCTCAAGAAAATACAAACAGGCCTATGGACCTCCCAGCCGAGGTTGTGGGCTGCGCATGTTAAAAAATAAAGCCGAGACGGGGCAGCCCAAAACCCAGCTGATACTTGCTGCCCCAATGATAATAAATGATACCTGCC
Source organism: Triticum aestivum (assembly GCF_018294505.1). Classification (NCBI taxonomy): domain Eukaryota; kingdom Viridiplantae; phylum Streptophyta; class Magnoliopsida; order Poales; family Poaceae; genus Triticum; species Triticum aestivum. Next base: position 327,361,863 of record NC_057802.1, on the reverse strand, counting down.
AGCTCCCCGGCTTCGTTGTGAATTTATCTCCTATAGTAACTACGTTGAAGCACCTAAAAAATGTAACTATGTTGACAAACCCTTGGGCCCCAACGTCAGTATAGCATTAGGAGGAAGTATTTTTTCGATGAGGCACTTGCTTGCGTACGACCATAGACCTGGTGGGTCCCGACTGTCCGCATCTCCAAGTACAATCCTCTCCAGATTCCTCTCGTTTGTTCAGCATGTTCACAACGGCAGACAGCGGCGTCGCGGCGAGCGCACAAAGGCGCAGGAGGAGATCCGACCACCTGAGGAAGTGCCTTATTAGTAACGAAACAACTGAACTAGCCTAGTGGCCGAGTGACACTACCCGACAGCTGTTACGCCCGGGTTCGATTCCACCTGTGCAGAGAAAATATCTCCAAATTTTTTGCCTCTGCCTTTATTGACATGTCGGTCCCAATTGTCATCTGCGCACACCACGTCCAACACTTGCCAAAACTTCGTCCCTCGTTTTCTCTGTTTTTCGCACACTTGACATTGTGTGGGCATTTTGAAAATAACATATCTTTTTGACTGTGCATCATATGAAGATGTGCTATGCATGAATGTTGATCAACATGATGTTAACTGGTTGGTAGTTCAAGTTTCAACCATGAATAAAACTTCCAACATGACGTTAACACTGTTTGAAAAGGCCGTGTTAATATAAATGGTCTGCCTCTAAAAGTTGCAGTTTCTTATCTGAAACTGAAGTTGGAGTTTCTTATCTGAAACTGAAACTTGCAGTTTCTTCTCTGAGAATCACATTGTCTGCACTTTTATACTCCTATGAAACTACATTTTTAAGTGCTAAAAATAGATCTCTAGAATTCATAAAATACTTCATATGCTCACTACTGCAAATATGAAATTCAAAAGACATTCATATCTGAAAGTACTCTCAAAATACACAACACAAAACACAATTCACAACCTGCAAATACTGACAACCCTAAGCTCCTCCTGACAATTCACAACCTACCCGACTATTGGGCTGGGGGGGGGGGCAGTCCCCCCTATTCCTCGGCGGCAGACATCCGCCCCGTGAGACAATGTGAACGGCGAGGGAGAGGATGGCAGGGAAGCGTCGTCAGGCCAACTGTTTTTCTCCTCTTGCAGTTGGGTTCGGTTGACGAAGACTCCACCGGCTCACTCTGGCACGACAGCCTCACAAACGGCACCATGTAGATGCTCGATCTTTCAATC
>NC_057802.1:327282839-327360053 GCF_018294505.1 Triticum aestivum | reverse complement strand
AAAAGACATTCATATCTGAAAGTACTCTCAAAATACACAACACAAAACACAATTCACAACCTGCAAATACTGACAACCCTAAGCTCCTCCTGACAATTCACAACCTACCCGACTATTGGGCTGGGGGGGGGGGCAGTCCCTCCTATTCCTCGGCGGCAGACATCCGCCCCGTGAGACAATGTGAACGGCGAGGGAGAGGATGGCAGGGAAGCGTCGTCAGGCCAACTGTTTTTCTCCTCTTGCAGTTGGGTTCGGTTGACGAAGACTCCACCGGCTCACTCTGGCACGACAGCCTCACAAACGGCACCATGTAGATGCTCGATCTTTCAATCTCTGGTGGATGCACCATCTGGGATCGATACTCCCACCACCGCTCCCTCACGATCGGATTCGGTGAATCTGTTTGCTCCATGGCCCAGAGGAGCAGCTCTATGTACTCCCGCGTGACTCCCTCCGGGAGTATCGCCGCCTTTTCGCTCTGTTCCAGATATTTGGCCATGGATGTTGCCGTCGCTGCTAGTTGGTCTTTGTTGTCAAACCATGACTGTATCTCCAACATCCTAGCTAGCTTCACAGGGTCGCCGTCTGCGATCCTCACGTATCGGTTGTACTCCTCCATCGATCTACTTCTCCAGAGCACCTTCACTCACCGGCGGTGGTTTTTGAATGGAAGAGGAGAGGAGCAGCGCTGGTTTTGGATTAGAACGGGAGAGGAGCGATGCTGGTTTTGGATTGGAACAGGAGAGGAGGGGCGGTGGTTTTGAAATGGAAGAGGAGAGGAGCGGCGCTGGATTTAGATTGGAACAGGAGAGGAGCGGCGGTGGTTTAAGAGGAGAAGAGCGGCGCTGGTATTGGAAGTATTTTTTTGTTTTGCGTATTTTGGGTCAAAGTTTGACCATGTACTGTATTTGACAAGCAAAATGTGAATGCATGTCACCAAAAATTGTATGGTTTGGTTTGTATCTGAATGTACTTTCGAATTATATTATTTTTGCAACGTATAACATATATTTTATTTGCGAAAATCATTGTCAATTATGACCCAGAATAAAAGGGAGACTAGTTAATGTGGGGTCACTTTCTTAATTGAAGGGTAAATTGATTTTGATTTTGATCCAGTCACAGCGCGCTAGCCCTCTCATCCAATCCTAAATCGCTGCTGCACGCTCCTCTCCCTCTTCTCCATTGCAAAACCACCTCCTCTCCTCTCCATCATCTCCATTCAAAAACCACCGTCTCGCCTCTCCCTCTTCTCCATTGCAAAACCACCTCCTCTCCACTCCATCATCTCCATTCCAAAACCATCATGTCGCCTCTCCCTCTTCTCCATTGCAAAACCACCTCCTCTCCTCTCCATCATCTCCATTCCAAAACCACCGTCTCTCCTCCCATCTTCCAAAGCTAGCACCGGACCACTCAGAAGGACATTTATGGAAAGGATGCAGCAGCAAATCAGGCAGATCGCCAGCGGCGACCAGGCAAAGTTAGCCAGGTTGAAGGAGATCCTTAATTGGTTTGACAATGAGTGGGAGATTTCGAGGACGGTGAGGGCCATGTGGCAATGTATGCGAAAGAGCGAGACGGCAGCGATGAGGGCGGCGATGTACATGTACTCCTCGGCGGCAGTCACACCGCAGTCGTTAGAGTTCATCGAGTATCTCCTCTGGGCGATGGAGCAGACAGATTCGCCCAAGGCGAAAGTGAGGTGGAGGTGGTGGGCGTACAGGTCGAAGGTCGAGCACCCAGAGGATAACGAATCGATCGAGTACGGTGTGCCGTTCGTGAGGGTGTAGAGCCAGTCGGAGCTAAAGGAGTATTCGTTCTCCCACCGCAAGAGGAGGCCAGATGGCGCGACGTCGCTTCCCTGCCGTTCTCCACGGTTACCTCGACGCTCGCCTCGTTTCAACGTTGGCGGTAGGGTTTAAGGTAAGCTTCGCACTAACCTAATCTTCCACCTGCTCATGCTTACAATCAGTGTGACAGCTAATGAAAATCATGCTTACAATTAGTCTCCGAGTACTATGCCAATTACCCTTAAATAGCCCTGGACCTTTGGGTCAAAGTTGTGACACTGTGTACAAATAAAGAAAAATAGATTGGTGCTTCTTTCTGAAAAGAGTACTCCCTAGAAAACTGCCAATATAAGCTACTAGTATTTGGTTAGAGGATTTGCTACCGAGAAAGATCCGTCCACAGAGAGCGCCACACATCCCACTGGTGGTGGTGGATGCCAATCTGTTCATGGAGCATGGTTGGTGTCGGTAATTTTTACTTGGCACACCTCGCACTCTGCATATATGCCAGTTCCATCCGTACATTTGTGCAGTTCCACCAAAATGCAGCTGAATAACCCTGTTTGCACAGATAATGAAAAAGCGTGATTATATTATAGTGGCACTAGTTGATGAAACACGCAAAATAAATAGAAGAAAATATTGCGATAGTATCATAGTATGCCATGCTGCGTGGGCGAGATGGGCCCTGCGACGCCTCATACTGGAAATCGTCCCAATTCTCCCTGATACACCTTCTTCCAGTGATGAACATTAGTGTACAGAGGTAGTACAAGGAGGGGCCTTGAGACATTCAAATCTCTATTTTTGTGCAGATCAACTAAAATTAAGCACCCCGGTTTGCAGAAATGCTTAAACATTAACTATGGGACTAGTTGATGAAACATACATTAACAAAGAGAAGCACTTTCTTTATCTACATTGGAAATGAAATGATAGAGAGGACACTCGCTCTATTTTAACTGTATTATTACTTCATTTTATCAATGACACTAGGGTCGAGCAGGTGGCAAACGAGGTGTACCGTGCGTCGCAAGGATGAAGGCCGGGGGTGCTTAGACTGGGATGCTGAAGCTGGCTCTTTCAGTCCCTATCTTCCCCTGATGTTTCTGTGGTAGCATTTGGGTTGTAATCCAAACTTGGTCGAGCTGGTGCTGCGTCCCCCTACCTGCCTAGCTTATGTGGCGAACTTGTCTCCTGCTAGTACTCAGTCCGTTCTAGTAGTAGTTGCATAATTGCCCGTTTACACTGAGATGTTGTCGGATAATGGTTCTCTATGGTTGGGTTTCTTTAATGAAATCGGAGGGAACCCCCTCTTTCGATATATAAAAAAAACAGTGGCACTAGCGGTGCCAAAACATTGCCTCGAATTAATAGTGCCACTAGATTAAGGTGCAAAATAATAACATTACTGCTTTATCATGGCAGTGCCAAAACAGTAGCACAAGAGCAGGATCAACATGCAGGATCTTTGGCAAACGGTCAGACCAAAAAGGAACATACCTCGTGATGGGAACCATATCTGGAGTCAACGCCATCATAGAAGGGATGACACCGGGCACCAACATGGATGATTCAATTCATGGGACCTTTTGGTGCAGTTCACCTAAAATGAAGCAATGTCCCAGGTTAGCAGCTTCTTCTTCTTTTAAGAAAAGGGCTCCATCCCCGGTTCCATTTCCATCAGAAAACGAAACCCACAGAGCTTTTTCTTCATTAGGTGCAATAAAATTGAGCAACATCAAGGTTGGTCGTGAAGCTCCTAGAAACTATAATTTGGATATCATTTGTGCAGTTCAACTAAGATCAAGCGTGAAATGTATATCTCTGTTTGCACAAAAAAGGTAGAAGGGAGGGTGACTAACAAGTGATGAAACATGCATCAAATGAAAAAAAGCATGTTCCTTATCTGAATGGCAATTGTACAAGGACAGTAGCAATTTCTAGCAACATTGCTAGATATTAGTGTGGGCATTAGGTTTAACTATGACAACCGTTAAATACGACATTACTTTAATGGTGCCATTGCTTCATTTTACCAGCAACATTACATTAACAACTTCTACAGAGTCGGTATTTGGGCACGGGAGAGTAGGCGGACCAGGACAGTTGCATCTCTAACGAAAAGAAGCAACTTATCTTAATGGGAAATTTAGCAGGACATGAAAAAAAGTGCCATTGATTCATATTACTGGAGGCATTACATTGAAAACAACATTGGTTTAACGTGTCCATACTTTTAACAGTGCGACTGCTACATTTTACCAGTGGCATTACATAAGAGCGGCTCGGGGCAACAAACATCAGAAGAGGATATCTGGGTTGGTCCCATTTTTGTTCGGTATATAGCCACCTTATACTGTGTGAGGCTAGCAAATCTAGTGCTGGACTTACTCTGTTGACTTGTCCCCCAGTCCCCACTTTCTTTCATTTTTCAACCAATAGATCGGGTTATATCGAGTTTGTACTGTGTTCCCTTTATTTTCCTATTAGACCTAGAGACCGGTTGGATAGCCAGTCTCTGCTACTTTTTGCCCCCATTATTTCCTCTTTCGACCAAGTCCTAGATTCAGGTAACAAATCTTCCCCCACCCCACCCCCTTTCTTCCTTGTTTGAACCAAGTAGTACTAGATTCGAGTGCATGAACTAGTTTTACCTCTTCACAATAAAAAATTAGGTGGTTTTCGAACAGGTGATCGATCCTATCTATGAGGGGGCCTGAGAAATAGTAAAAGATACAAATGCAGCGACGTCAGGAGCTCGGGAAGTAGAGCAAGGCCGGTTTCGAAGGAAGTTATACCTGAAGGTCGCCGGGATGTCGCTAGGTGGGCGGCAGGAGGCCAGATCTGCCCACACTACGGCAACGAGGAAGAAGGGGTGGGAGGCCCTCCCTCGCCAGCGATGCTTGGGGGAGAATGGCAAGGCACGCCGATCGGGACGCGCCGGCAGTGGGTAAGAGCCGTCGCCGAGGACGACCATGTGAACATTGCACCTTCTCACCTTCCCTGGCGGAGAGGATCCGGCTGGATCTGTGACCAGCGGTGAGCAGAGAGAGAGAGAGAGAGAGTGTGGCCACCGCTATCGTGTTTAGATCTGGAGAGGACGAGACAGTGTGAAGAGAGCAACACTAGCAAGAAAGCGCGGAGGCTCCTGCCTATATAGTGGAGTACTAGTTTTCTTTTGTCTACCGCCCGGAGCCGGCTTGACCTCGGCAATGACTGTCGAGAAGTCTTCATGCACGTGCCCCAGAGGCGCAGTTGTCGTCATTTTGATCTGAAGCACCAGATTCTAACATATAACACGAAAAAATGCCACATGACAAGAAATCATAACCTCACTGCCCATAGGAGACAAGATGAATCCCGACGGACAAACTAGACGAGGATCAAAGCTCAAATTAAAGATAAACTCGTAGAAAAGGGGTCCGTCGATAGATGTCCTAATTAACATAGCCGACTTGACCTAGATGGCAGTCGAGTAGTCTTCGTGCATGTGCCCCCAATGACTAGCCCAACTCAGTTGTCACTGTTTAACTCTCGCAGTGATCCGAAGCACATGACACCTAATTTTGCGAGATGACAAGAAACCTTTTTTTAGATTTCTCACCAGAACTACAGTCCTGTACAACACAGCCTGCACGATATGTAGACGATAGCTAATCCAGGCGTGTCTACTGGAGTCTGGTCACATGCATGGACGAACTGATCTTCCGTGTCTTGCAGGGATCGTCCAGGTACCAACGTATGTACTCCTACAACACTTCTCTAGTAGTACTATCGCTCGTCTCTCTCTTCTATTAACTCACCTGACTTGCGGGGCCGGGGAGTGTGCCTATGATCGGTTCTCAATTGCGGTCCCACATGTCTGTGCAAACACAATATGATGCGCGTTCCATTCGGAGTGTGGCGTGCCAGACCGACCGACCGTCTGGGGTGCGACGCGAACGCGACGGGCGTGCTGTATACTCCGTACATGTGTACCACCGTTTTCTTGAGGCTTTGCTCCATGGCGCAATCCATGGATACAAAATTAGTATATTGTTATTTAAAAGTCGAGGGCGGGGCTTTTCCTGCACGGTAGGCGGGGCAGTTCCGGCTAGTCGGTTCGACAGAGACGCGAGAAGATGAGGGAGTAGGCTGCTGCAAACGTAGGGCTGTGTGATTTGACAGTGAGTTACTGCTGGACAGGTGGGGCCCCGTGATTTGACTTGCCATTATCATTTTAACTGTGGCGCTACGACCGGCGTGAGTCTCCCGATTCCTAACCACCTCCATACAGGTACCTCTCCCAATGCTCCACCATGTAGAGGCTGACTCTTGCGTGAGAGCCCACTCCTCCACTTTTTCCTTGCCTCTTTCCTCCACATATGCAAAAATGCCATGTAAAGCGGGCTTATAGCCCACTATTGTACTCCCTCCGTTCCAAAATAGATGACCCAACTTTGTACTAAGTTAGTACCAAGTTGAGTCATCTATTTTGGAACAGATGGAGTACTTACTTGCTCCTACAGGTGCTAAGCTTGCCACATAGGCATAAAGTCTGACATGGCAAGTTAATTAAGAAGAGAGACACTAGTTTGGTGACCCAAGGAAGAAACGGTGCTAAGCGCATGTACCTAGGTGAAAAGACAATTTTGAGTCTATAGTTAATTAAATGAAGCAAACTTAGCAACAAAAAACTAAGCACCTATGCATTGAGGACTTGATTGCTAAGCCATTTAATGCCCTTAGCACCTCATCTAAGCACCATTTCATTGAAAGAGGTCACTCCTTGGCAAATGCAATAAATACTACGAAGAAAGAGATAGAGAGAAGTAAAACAAATACTCTTATAGCCAACCTTATAGCTAACCTTGTTGTAGTACGAGTGACTAAGTGATGACTATGTATGACATGCCAACATCAGATAGCCTAACGCACCGTGTTAAATCTCCAAGGGCGCGACCGCGCAAGCGAGGCGACGGTCGTGGTAGGCGGCGCGACCATGATACGGGCTGCTGGCAGCCCTTGGATCTGAGATCGAACGGTCGCATGCTAAGTTGTTGAAAATTTGCAGAATAACCCTCCAGGATAGGATATTCACCCATAGGTCTAGAATCACACCATGCAACCATTCGATCTCAGATCCAAGGGCTCTCAGAAGCGCGTATCATGGGAGAATGGAAAGCTTCGTATCACCTGTAATTTTCCCAACGCTTGACATGACACCGAAAGCCATTTAATTGGGTGTCGAGTAGACATGACATCTAATTGGGCCCCCATAGCACTGTGCATGAATCCATTTATCCAGCAGGCAAGCCACTACCCTGCCATTCGCATGCCCCACTCAGCATTTTTACAATAAAAAAACCGCTGGCAGTTCGCTCCTACTCGTCCCCGGGCGTCCTTTAACATTACGGCAGTTCGCTCCTAGTCGTCCCATCCTTTCACATTACGGCAGTTCCACTAATCCTAACCCTCCTCCCAAATTCATGGCGTCCCAAATCTCCATGATCGGCGATGAGTACAAGGTTAGAACCATCATCGACGATGAGTTCAACGTCATCTACACCCGTTCTTCTGCGACGGTGAAAGGATGCCTTGCTTGCTTCAGTCGCATGTTCGAAAACTCAAATGATGAGTGGGTCGCTGGGCTAGATGTTGAGTACACCACAGTCCTGGGACAAGAGAAGGATCTAAAGGAGGAAGAGAAGAAGAAGCCCGCCGTGATCCAGGTTTGCGTGCATGACTTATGCTTGGTTTACCAAATATGCCATGCCGACGTTGAGTGCGAGGAATTTAAGAACTTCCTCAAGGGCGGCCTAGTCAAATTCGTTATTGTAGACTTTATGAACGACCAAAGAGTCCTGGGTCGGATAGGCCTCGTTGTAGGAAACCCCTTCGACCTCCAGAAGAATTGGCTGCTGCCCTCCCGTGGTCAGCCTTCAATGCTGACCCTGGCAGGAGCCATGGTTCATCGTTTGTACGGTAAACTAAAGAAACCTCCGTACATGTTTCATCGTCATGCATGGCAGTGGAATGTACTAGATATAGACTACATCCACTACGCTGCAATGGATGGCTACCTTTGTTTCAATATCTACAAGGGTTGGATGAAGAGCAAGAGCCAAGTGTGTGGTTCAAGCAAAGAAGTATAGACCAAGAGGAAGAGGGACAAGGACGAAGTCGAGGACGTGGACGAGGACTCCGAGTAAGGTGGCAGTGTCGTTGCTCATGTTGGTTCTAATGCACTGTCTACCGGATTAGTTGCATAGTTTAATTTCAGGTGTGCTTAGTTTAATTTGAGGGGTGTGTTGTGCTGAGCCCCCAGCAGAACTATGTTATGTTTCTTCTCGTTATATTCCGTACATTTCATCTTTTAGTTGGTATAGTACTACCACTCGTTTCTTCATATTATATACGTACAATATATATGGCCAACATCATATAGCCAGCAGTTTAGTTGTCAAAGAATTTCAGGGTGCTTAGTTTTGTCAAAGAATTCCAGGGTGCTTAGTTTTATTTGAGGGGTGTGTTGTGCTGGACACAATTAACTTATCATTGTGAGAATCGGCTTTTTTTGTCCTGTAACATGGTCAACGGGTTTGACGTGAAAATAATAATGTCTAATCGCATTTCTGAGCAAACATCTAACTTAACGATGGCATTTTTTAGATATCTAATTGCATTTTTTAGCAGGCATCACGGATCGATGGCATTTTTTGAGTAGTTGTAACTTCTAATGGCAAAAGTGAGTAGTGATACACAACTAGTGGCATAAATAATAAGAACCCAAGAATTAACTAGGTATGCTAATTTCTTTATTTCTTTATACCGTTGTGTGCGAAACAATATACGCTGCCTCCCCCCAGATTTTCTTTACAGAGGCAACATAGAACTATATGAGTGCCGTGTTAAATTTTGGAATTATTCCGGATTCGTTTGGCCTTTTTTATACAGTAATTGAGTTTCTGGACATTTAATGTGCATAATCCAAATTTGAACTGCAAGCACATGTTCCGGTGCACCAAAGTTGGTTGAAAAATCACATGTGTGTCCTTGGGTGAATTTCTAGGTCCCATGCAAGAAATGGGAATGAAATTCAAACATCTGGGCATCGTGACTCGGCTGAGAACATCGAGAAACTTGGTTTTTAAATTCATGTAAATCCAAAACTCGCCTGGAAATCATGAAACTTGGCATGGTGTCATGTCATGGCACTAACATGCTGTGGTAAAAAATTGGGCCGATTTGGAACAAGATTTGGTATAAGCTTCTTGCAAACCAGAGCTTCTCTCAAGAAACCTTTGTGTGAAAAATTCAAATTTTAAATACAAGCACATGCTCCAGTGCACCAAAGCTGGTTGAAAAATCACATGTGTGTCCTCGGGTAAATTTCTAGGTCCCATGCCAGAAATGGGAATGAAATTCAAACATCTGGGCGTCATGGCTCGGCTGGAAACATTGAGAAACTTGGTTTTTAAATTACTGTAAATCCAAAACACGCATGAAAATCATGAAACTTGGCTTAGTGTCATGACATGGCACCAACATGCTGTGGTAATTTTGCTATCCGATTTGCGAAGGCGCACACATTAACAATCAACAAAGTCATTTTGGAACAAGTGTTGTCACGTTACAATCGGAAACACAAGTATTATTGAAACCGTGGGCATTCTATTTACCATTTACGTCCTGCCACGCGTCCCCTTTTTTTGTTAGCTAGGAGGCGCCGTGCAGGGTAGCTATTTGAGTACGGGAGGCGTGCGATCAGACCCCTGCGCGTGCTTATCAGGAGGAGAGCCCTTTGACCTCCATCTGCCGTCCACCTCTCTCCCAAGGTCTCCATTAATGGCGCCCGAGCCTCTGTTTAATGGCGTGGCAATGTCTCACTCGACTAAGACTTAAGAGAGAAAAAAGAAAATCTGAAAAGAAAATTTTGCACGGATCTTGATGTAAGATCCGACGGACCTATATAGCATCTACTGCGACTTATAGCAAGATTGATGAATATATATATATAAGGACGACAAGAGTGGATAATAAATGTCTTACATAATTAGGAAGATAATTAAAAAAGCCACATGCGGCTAGGCCCGAAATACACAAGGGCAAAAGAAGACGGAAGATGCATACAACGATCTCGCTCGCTGATCTCTACTTTCTTTATGTGCTGCAGGTCGCTGTGACTAGTTCTCACGGCGGGCGATGACCTCTTTCATCAGTTTCATGTCCTTAATACGCTGCTTGGCAGCATCCATGGATTCCTCCACCAGCCTGTTGCGCTCGATGCGGAGCATGGCATTCTCGTCCATAAGTTTCTTAATGATGACGCCCGTCCTATGCAACAAGGCAGCGGTCTCCTCCTCCTGCTTCGCCCTTCCGGCGATCTTCGCCCTCAGCAGGTCGCGCTCGCCCCGAAGCTTCGCATTGCCCTCCCCTAGTTGCCGGATGATGCCGGTAGCCTCGTCCTGCAACCTCGCCCAGCCGGAGATCTGATCCATCTGGCTATGGACCATCGCATGCATGCGCCTGTAAGAGTCCTCGCCTGCCCGCGAGAAATTTTCCCAGGCCGCCGCGGCGCGGCAGGACCTCCGTGCTGCTTCGGCGGTGCGGCGGGACCTCTGTGCTGCTACTGCTGCGCGGCTGGACATGTCGGCTGCTTTCGCGGCAAGGCGGGACATCTCTCGTGCTTCCTCTTCCATGTCACCTCTCCCTGGTGGAAATCTCTCGACCCAGAACTCACGCTGGCCATGGCTTGATTGACTTGATTGGTTTTTGTGGATGAGGAGTTGAGGAGGAATGTGCAGTTATCTTAGCATAGTAGTATTTATAACCGAGAACTATGACACTACCCACTATGAAGGCGTTTGTGATTTGACGGCTCATTACTGCTGGAAGGCGGGGCCTTGTGATTTGACTGCTCGTATAAATGTGCCGACGGCCTGAGGAGGAGCAAAGAACCGTGCGGTATACTCAAGTTTTCCACTGGAGTAGTACTACGATGGAGGAGCACGAAACACGGCAGCCCAGTGCCATAAGGCGATAAAAAATGATCTAATTTGCTAGTCATCTCATTGTTTCCATTGTTCTATTCATGCCTCGCAGAGAACGTGACACGTGCGGCGAAACACCCGAAGCAAAAGAAGAAACACAGGAGCAAAAGAAGAAGGAAGATTATCACCCCAAATGATCTAATTCCCCGCGGAGTCGTAACTGCTTCTTCATCGCCTCCACGACCTCCATCTCCTTGCGTGTCTCCTCCGCCATCTTCTTCATTCTGTCCATGACGCGGGATTTCTCGACGCGAGCCTTCATCATCTATTCCACGGCCACATTACGTACCTTGACAGCAGCCGGGTGCCCGATGCAGAGCTTCGCCAACTCCTCCTTCTGTTCCATGACGAGGGCCTGAAGCATCTACATCGAGGAACTACTACTCTCATGCAGCTTCTTCCAGCCGGCGTTCTTCTCCTTCAGCAGGTCGAGCTCGTGGCAGAGCTTCGCCTTGTCCTCCTGAAGTTGCAGGATTTTTCTGGTCGCCTTCTTCTCCGAGGCAATGCTCTTCTTCAGCAGCATCACCAAGCCGGCGGTCAACTCCCCCTGCTTACTGAGCTCAGCGGGCATGTCGTCGAGGCTCTCCTTCAGCAGCTCCACCAAGCCGTGGATGAACTCCTTCTGCTTATTGAGGTGCTTATTGAGCTGATCGGGCATGCCTCGAGGGATAACGACTCCAGTGCCGCCAGCTCGGCATGTTCGCCTCCACGGCTAGGGCGCTCCAGGGAGCCATCGCCAGCCCGTGAGAGATCTTTCGAGGTCTCTGCGTGGCGGCGAGCCCTCTCTTTTTTTTCTGCGGCCTTGGTTGCCGCTCCCTTGTTACGAGTAGTTCTCGACCTAGAGCTCTACGCACCAGACATGGCAAGGACGAACGAAGAAGAAGCACTTATGAGCAGGAAAGGTAGAGTAATTTTCGGTTAGGTAGTTCCCCTTTTTATAACCTAAGTATAAGTACTAGCACTAGTACTAATACCTGCATAGTGGGAACACGTTCAGGTTTGGTACGTACTAGTAGGTGTGAGCAGGCTTGCACTTAATTGTAGCACTAGTACTTTCAAATGTGATGGGAACAAGGTAAAGATAAATTGATGGGTTTTGGTTTCGAGGCCCGAAACGGCTCCCGATGAGTTTAGTGGAACATAAATTTCAAGTAGACTACACTGCTGAGATGCGTAAATATTATGTTACTGTCAAAAATTGGCACAAAATATGAAGGAGACCAATGGAAGTACTACTAGCAACCCATGATTTAACTACTCGCATGCGCGCAGTGGAGTAGTAATGTCTTTCTTCCGCCCTCACGTCCACTCAATTTGCATGCGCTGTATTAATTGACCATCAATGAAGTGAACGACTTTACATGCGTCAAATTATCACATGGGGTGGATCTTGGTACAAAATTGCGTCCGCCCGTGTACCCGCGTGTGCGTGCGAGGGAATGAGTGCGTGCGTGGCGTGCGTGCACATCTTCGCTTCGTGCATGTACCGCCAGTGTGGCTCAGGGAGGACGAGTACATTCTTCTGGAACCAGCAGCACGTCACTGTGATCAATCCACACAAGGATGTCGCGACAACGCCTCCACATGTGCCACGTGGCTTCATGAACTGTAAGAGAGACACTGTGTAGCATGCCATTGTGTTTTGCACATACTCGAAGTACTAGTAAGGTACATGTGCATTGCACGCGTCAGATTTTGCAACCAAATTATGAATAAATACCACACTATAGCATGTAAGCTCTGAGTCATATATGCCTGATGTAGACCTTCGTTTAATTCTTATAGTTCATCTCATTCAAAATCAATTAGTTTTTATAAAAAACCTAGGGCCTCTTTGATTCGTAGGATTTCCAAAACGCGGGAATAGGAAAAACATGGGATTAGAGTGGAATGTCGTCTTGAATCCTACAGGATTGTACGAGTGTTTGATTGTGCATAGAAAAAACGTACAATTCTTTCAAAGAGGTTTGAGTGGATGGGATGTTTCCTATGAAATCTAGTGCAAATGAATCATATGGAAAAATTCCTATGGTTTACAATCCTACGAATCAAACAACCAAGATAGGAAAAATTCCTAAGGATTAGAATCCTCCAAAATTCCTTTGAGAATCCTTTGAATCAAAGAAGCCTTTAATCTATTTTATGATTCATGGAATTGTGTGTTGTAAAGCATAAAGTAAAAACAAATAATGGCAATTCAACTAGAAAAAAGTTTGGGCAGTTATGATACGGAAGGTTCTAGAACAAAGGAGAACCACTGTTGTTTTGAGATTTGTGCATTATGCTTAAGTTCAACCATGGAGTCTGCTAGATTGTACATGTGGCAAAATCCGGTGGGGGGCTAGAAGATGGTGCGAGGGGCCGAGTGGAGGGAGACTATGAAGGAGTGCACAACTGCGAGATCGATATTTAGAGAGAGGGGGCGAGAACCTGCGCTGTTGCGCGCAGTGGCGGAGCCATGAAAAATGTCCCATGAGCTACGGGGCCAAGCATTGCTAATCCTTTACGAGGAGGGCCAATTCATCAACTTAAACCATTTTTACCAGCAATTGTCTAATGATCACATTCATATTAGCCTCGATATATAGTGATGTTAGGGGGGGGGCAGGGCCCTTGCTGCCCCTGTCTTCACCATTGTGCGCGTGTCTGAGAGATGAAGCGGAAGGCATGGATGATGAGAGGGGGGCGTTTGATATATAATTAATGTGGGTGTATTAGCTATATATGTAATCCTATATAGAGAGGTATAGATTGATCGATGTGGACGTGGGAAAGAGGGTGAGACCTCACTAGATATATAGATTGATCGGTTTATGTGGAAAACTATGAAAGACCTAGCTATATACACACACACATAGAGGAACATCGATCGCTGCGCATGCACGTGAGAGATAAAGAATGCCCGATATGATGGAGAGGGGGATGTGTGTGTGTGTGTGCCTTCATGGGAGACCGACCTGAAGAAAAAGATTGCATGTGTGCGATGGATAATGCCAACTGGTAGTGTGTGTGCATGCATGCACGAGAGAAAGTTAGTGGTACAATTATAAAGAGAAGACCAATGTGTGGGTGTAAAAGACTAGGTGAGGTCATAATCAATGTAAAGTTGAATTCAAATATTTGAATAAGAGATCATGATGTTTGAAACCCATGCATGCATGAATATAACGGAGATCTGCGCGGTGTGGTTTGGAAACGAGCATGTTGTAATGTATACACATTGAACAAGGTCAGACTGGTTTGAATTTGAGATACCGATGGCAGACATCGTTTGGCCACATTGCATCCGTGCATGGACACACTATTCTAATTGGAGATGATGGGTGGCTTTCGCATCACATATCTATATCTATACCCCTATATATATTATATTTTATATTTTTATATAGTGTGCGGATAACTTTAACTTTGAAAGATGGTCGTTGGATGAGGCCAATCCGATGGTGCAGAGCTGGCAAATTTGAGCACTACTGGCCATTGGATATCATCTAGATTCCACCAGATTTTGCCACATGTACAATCTAGAAGACTCTATGGTTGAACTTAAGCATAATGCACAAACCTCAAAACACAAGCACTTCTTCTTTGTTCTAGAATCTTCCGTATCAGAATTGCCCAAATGTTTTTCTACATGATTTGTTTTTACTTTATGCCTTACAACGCACAATTCCATGAATCTTAAAATAGATTAGCTTTCTTATAAAAACTAGATGATTTTGAATGAAATGAACTATAAGAATTAAACAACATCTACATCATGCATATATGACTCAAAGATTACATGCTATAATGTGGTATTTATTCATAATTTGGTTGCCAAATCTCATGCGTGCAATGCACGTGTACCTTACTAGTCTAAATGGTGTCTGTGTGTGTGTGTGTTGTGCGTGTTAAACACATTGTACGTAGTATATCATACTAGTCTAAATTGTCTTTTTTGGTACACGTTAAGCTTGTTCTCCCAAAATTTCAAGCCGCGCCTTGTTATGCCGAAATTTCAAGCTAGCGTCTCTGTCTATCTTGCTGCGAAACTCCCGCCTCTTCAACCCGCGCCTTGTTACCCCGAAATATTTAAGATAAATCTTTGTCTTGTTGTGCTCCGACAACTCCCTCCATCTCAACCCGCGCCTTGCTATTCCAAAATTACAACGAGCGCGAAAAATCCCACCTCCTCTGAAATCCCGACATGTGAAACGCCCGTGATACCCCTGAACTGAAAGAACCGCCTCAAATCGGTGGGGGTACTTTCATAACTTACCCCACATTTCGGACAAGTGCGTCCCTAAGCCATGGTTCCCCACTCCCATCCCATCCGCCCACCCATTTGTACACCGAGACCGGGAAAACCCGCGATGCCCCACACCCTCCTCCGTCCGCCACCCAGCCGGAGCCTCTTCCCCGACGACGTCGTCCACAACAACACCTCGACATCCCTCATCCACCATACCGGATGAGGATCCATCGTTGATCTGGTCATCCCGCCAGTTCAGCCACCCCGTCCTCCACCTCTAAGGAGCTGCCCCGACGTTCCCCTCGTCTTTCGCGCCACCTCCATTCCCACACCGCCGTCTTCACCTGCACCACCGGAAGAGCATCATCATCACCGTTTCCTCGGATGAAGATGCGGCCTAATCGACGCCACCAAAGAGGTTGTACACTAATCGCTGCATTTTCTTCTTGATTCGATCTCACGGTACTGCCGGCGCTCGGTCCCGAGGCGACACGGCGCGACTCCATCCACGGTGGAGTCACCGGACACTTCCTCCACGGCGTCGCTCCCTCGGCTGCGACGTCCACATCAGTAGGAGCTGCTACTACTTTAGCTCTTGCTCGCGCTGCTGCTCTGCTCTTGCTCTCGGTCCCCTGCCTGGTCTGCTCTTGCTCGCGCTGCTGCTCTCGCTCTTGCTCTTGCTTGCGATGCTGCTCCGATTTAGCTACACTTCAGTCGACTGAATCGACTTTTGGGTCAGTCGATTTTCAGGGGGTGGGGGGGGGGGGTCGCCGGAGTTAAGGAAGAACCAGCCGCAGCGGGGAGGGGGGCTCGCCGGAGAGGTACCCCACTATCTATCTTAGGGTTCAGGGTGGGGGCGGTGGTCACCGACGGTGGTGGGGCGGTGGCGTGGGGATCGCCGGAGAAAAAGTTCGGCACGGGGGGGCCTAGAGGGATGGCCGGGGCGGCGGTGGACCGGCGGTGGGGAGTGTTTTCGGGGCGGGCGGGGCGGCGCACCGCCGGCCGCGGGCGGCGGGGGGCGGCTGTTTGGCCGGTGGTGGCTGGCGGCTCAGGGGGGTGGAGGTTGAAGATGAACTGCAGGCCCTTGATTTAGTATCCAACAGCTACAAAATCGACTGACCAGAGATGAAGAAGTCAGTCGACTGACGTGTAGCCTAACCTCTAGTGCGTTCAGTTTTGACAGCAAAATTCAGTTTTGACAGTTAAGTTCAGTTTCGACAGTTAAATTCAGTTTCGACAGTTAAGTTTAGAGATGAGCGGCTGATGTATTTTACATCTAGCACTTTGTGGTTATGTATTTTACGTCATCTATTGGAGATGCTATTAGAATTCCACTCAGGTTAACGTTGTCTCTCTTGTCCTGCTTCAGCCTCGGCGTCGTACAACTCACGGGAGCTGCTCCAACAACGAAACCCTCCATCACAACGTAGCAGTACCTCGGGCTCCATCTCCAGACGCCTAAGATCTTCTTCCCCTCCTCCGACAGCCAAGTCAACCGGAGCATCCTCACCGGCCAACCCAATCACGCTGAGATCGACATGGCTTCGCCAAAGAGGTTGTACACTTGTTGCATCTCTTTTTTACTCTACATGTTATATATATTGTCCACTGAGCACACGGAGTAACGGGAAATACGATTATTTTATCCTACTATATGACAAGTAGTGAGGTACCAGGCAACTTAGCTATCCGTGATGGACTCTCTTGAATGCCATCATTATTTATCTCTATGTTTGAGCTGTGCATTTGTCGATGGCCCTAGGAATTGAGCTAGTAGGGCAGTGGCCTGGGTCCAAAGTAATAGAAGTAGCACAAAAACATTTTTTTAGTGTAGGCTTTTCCTTGCTCAAGCCTGCCTACTAGAATCGCCAGTGCTTGAAAGGAAAAGTGAATGAAAAACATAGGAATTGGAAAGTTTCGTATGGTACTACTTTTCATGAATTTGGTGCAAAGGAAAACTGTAGGATTTGTTCCTTTAGTGTCTCCTTGAAAGAAAAACCGTAGGAATTTTAATTTCCACTTGTCCTCCTTTTCAAATTCCTATTCATGAAGGACAAGACTAAGAGATAGTAGCATAGTAGCATTATAACCGTACATTTTCTTGTGGTTTGACCTAATCTCACCATGCTTCTTTGCATCCTGTGATCTTCCAATTCTTGTGAACCAAGCACCCAGATTGGCAAAAATCCTGTGTTTTTTAATTCTCTGTTTTGCACGTGCATTCCTATCCTATTCCTGTCTATTTCCTATCCCTGCATTGTTAGAATCCTCAAATTCAAACAAGCCCGTACACAATTACTTCTGTTACAGATATGTGTCAAAGAAAACCTTGTGTGGTTTGTCCTGCTCCTGTGGTGCTATGTTCCACCCTAGCTCAGCTGCTCCAACGACGGAAGGGTTCACCACAGCAGGGATCCGCTCTCCAGACTGTCTTTCGCCGCCTCAGATCTTCTTCCCCGCCGCCGGCAGCCACGACAACTGCATTACCATCATCAACTGAGCAGATGACCTTGAGGACTACACGGGTCCGCAAGAGAGGTCGCACTCTTCCGTGTCTGCTTACGTTATGCATCGCTTAATATGATGACATGCTACTTTATCGTCGTGTTCACCTATTAGACTCCGAGTCAGGTCCAAACTTATGCTGAAACTTGAGTTTTTAAATGGTTGTGGGGTACATATTGGGGCAGCAATCAGTACTATCTGTCTACTATCTGGTTAATCTCGGGTGTCTACTATGAGTTTCATGTTGGGTGCAAACAAACATTAAAGGAGCCATTATCTGTATTTTTTAACTAAAGCTATTATCTGCCTGCTATCATTGGTTTTGGGTCTATCCACAGTTTGCTACCATCACTCTGGATTTGTGCATGCACTCCTTACATAATCTCACTATGTTTTATTCCTATGCATGTCAGTTATTGTACACAATGGAACTGAACATGTAGAGCAAAAGAGACGAGCCTTGCGTGGCAATAAAATTTCATGCAGACGTCGCTCCATGGTGGGCGCAAAGGCAGCCCCCCTCCACCCATTTCGGATCGTAATCAAGAGGAAGATAACTGTTCTGAGGGGGATTCAGAAGCAGAAGACCACTCCTATTTACCCCATGAGGTCTTCGCTCTAACTTGGCATGCTGATGTTGGTAATATCATGCATATGGTGCCTTGCATTGCTTACTGTATACATCAAAGATGTCATCTGCTTAGTTTAGACATGCTTTGTGTCAATGCCATCTGTTTAGTTTCTTTATCGTATATGTGAATCATGCAATGCCATCTTGTTTAGCCAGGCATCATATATGTGAATTTTGCAATGCCACCCTGGTTAGCCAGTCATCTTATATGTGAATTATATCATGACATCATTTTTTTATTACGTGTTAAATTTGTCAACAATTTTAGTACATTCAATTACTCTTCCTGTGCATCAGCCATTCGGCACGGTCATGGAAAAATCTGGAGTGGAAACAAGGTCTTCAGAGCAGACAATGCTATCTGACGAAGCGCATGTCTTGCTGGTTACAGATAGCTCCTCAGAGGAGGATTCAGAGACAGATGACCAGTCCTATTCCCCCCCCGAGGTGCATGCTCTAACTTGGCAGGGTTATGTTGCTCATATCGTGCGTATGGTATCTTGCATTGCTATGTCATTTGCTTAGTTTAGACATGCTTTGTGTGAATGCCACCTGTTTAGTGTCTAATTACCATATATGTGAATTATGCAATGCCATCTTGTTGCAAGACATTATATATGTGAATTATGCAATGCTATCTTGTTGCAAGGCATTATATATGTGAATTATGCAATGCCATGCTGTTTAGCCAAGCGTCATATATGTGAATTATATCATGCCGTCCTTTTTTTGTATTTCTCATTGCTTTTGTCGACAATGTTTGTATATTCAACTGCTCTTCCTGTGCATCAGCCATTTGAATTGGTGATGGAGAAATCTGGAGTGAAAACAAGGTCTTCAGAGCAGACAATGCTACCTGCTGAAGCAGATATCTTGCTGGTTACAGATAGCTCTTCAGAGGAGGATTCAGAGGCAGATGACCAGTCCTATTATCCCCCTGAGGTGTATGCTCAAACTTGGCAGGGTTATATTACTCATATCATGCATATGTTGTATTGCAATGCTTAGTTTTTACATCATATACACGATATTGAATGCCATCTCCTTAGTTGACACATCATATATGCGATTGCCCTCTGCTCACTTCCTTAGTATATAAATCATATATTTGAATTATATCATGCCATGATGTTTACATAGACAGCATGTATCTGAATTATGGCATGCCAATCCATTTTCTAAAGACATAATATAGTTATATCATCTCATCCTGTTTACATAGTCATCATATTTTGAATTATGTCATTCTATCCGTGAATTATATCATGCCATCATGTTTCCATCGACGGATGTGTTTGTGATTTATGGCATGCCAACCACTTTAATAGACACATCGTATAGTTATATCATGTCATCCTGTTTACATAGTCATCATATTTTGAAGTATGTCATTCTATCCTGTTTAGTTAGCCATCATACATGTGAAATTGTGCCATGCTATCCTGTTTAATTAGCCATCATATATGTGAAATTATGTCCTGCTATTCTGTTTGGTTAGACAACATAAATGTGAATTATTTCATGCCCTGTTTTCTTCCCTACTATCCATTTCACCTATCTATCTTACAATGTCTGTACATTCAATTACTTTTCTTGTTTATCAGCCATTTCAATTGGAGGGGGTGATGGCAGTATCTGTGGGAGTAAAAACACGACCTTTAGAAAAGATCGTCTACCTATCGATGGAGATAGAACCATGGTTGTAATTGCACAAGAACCAGCCCCACCACACATAACCCAGACTCACGCAGATTGTACCCCTACCCCGTTGGACAGAGAACCAGCTACACCCCTTCTAACCCCAACCCCAGCAGATAGTAACCCAGTTCCCGTTGACATAGCACCATCTCCACCACAGAGCACCCAAACACGAGCAGTTAGTAAGACAACTGCAGTGCCCAAAGCATGAGGACCACCACTCCGAACCCCAAGTCAACGCTTAAAGCAGAAGAAGAATTGTTCTTAGGTCATGTTCCGTAGCTATGGTTCATACTACTCTGCTCTTGCATCACTGTATTTACTCATACCAACTAATTTCTAATTTGAAGGATGCAATTGAAACTCCAATGGCGCAACAGGTATGTTTTAAACCTGTTTCTTTAACGTGTTTGCTATTGTAACTTGCTCTATGTTGATTTAAGTTTCAATTGAATAAATAGTTATGTTCTCATGCCATGCACATTACAAGTGTTGTTATTGCTGTGTAGTTTCCCACACTTATATTCTGTCTATGCTGCTTTGTCTTAAATAGATATGATTCGAACTGTATCTATCTTGATTTGGCAACATAAACTAGAATGATATAGACCATACAGTGACCATACTACATAGATATATGTTTGTTTCATGCTGTTATCCTGTCCACCTTACTACTGAACTGGTTTACCAAAATGAGTTTCATATACTACATTGTAAACCTGTGATGTGTTTGTTTGTTTCTCTTTTAGAACGCGGATAAAATATTGGAGAAGAGTACCCCGTTATGCAATGGTAAAGGAAGTAATGCAGATAAGGTTCAAGATAGTGAGACATCCCTGTTGGTCTCCAAGAAAGCTGATAAAAACTATATTGAAGACACTGAGACAACCCCAAAGTCCTGTCTTGATGTAGTGTTCGAGTTACTGGCTACTACTGCTGGCACCAGCTCTTCGAACTCGCTGCCTGAATCAGTTCGGCTTCTTGAGTCTCAACTTCAAGTTGAAAGACATCGATCAGATGTTATGCGACAGGAAGCCGAAGGACTGAGGAAGTCCCTGCAGAATTCAGATGCATACTTTCTGGTGCAACAGCAAGTGCTGGAGGATTTAAGCGCCAAACAAGAGAAAGTTAATAAGCTTGCTAAGCATCTTGCCAGCATTATGGGTACCCAGGATATTGTTTCTTGAGCTCTTCTGAAGTGGTTTCAGTTCTGGACTTGTTTTGCTGTGGCGTTTATATGCTGCTTTGTTCCCTATATTTGCACTGGTGGCGAACTTTGATGCCCAGTGGATGTAATATGTGTAATAGCCGTGATAGCCTAGCGTAAGTTGCTTGCTATTTATTTCCTTATTGTCTTGTTTATTTGATTTCTTGTAGTCAGTGCAGTTCTTTTTCCACGGTTTGCTAGTGGCCGCAATAACCTATTTTTAAAAACTAGGCCACAATAACCATGGGCTACATATTTACTGTAGTTAACATGGGCCTTCTACGGGGCGTAGAAACAATGGGCCTTATACGGGCCGTAGACACGATGGGCCTTCTACGGGCCATATAATCAATGGGCGTTCTATGGGCCGTATGATCGGTTGGCCAAACATGGGCCAATAATAGACCACATTATGGCCGTAAATGGGCTAGAGTTGAAATCGTCCGTTCATGGGCCGACCATAACGGGCCATCGTTAATCGGCCGTATTTGATGACGCTATAAAAACGACCCAACGTATTAACGGGCCACAAACGGGCCGGCTGTAACCACGGGCTGAATTTGGCCCATAAGTAGAAAATGACAGTAAAAGGCTATAAGTAAACGAATGTTGGAAATGAGCCCAAGAATAAATGGGCCCCGAGAAGGCCGAAAGATAACATGGGCTGGAAACGGCCCAACAGAATAATGGGCCATTAATGGGTATAAAGTGATACACTGTTCATTACGGGCCAGTTTCACCACGTGCCGTTAATGGGTATAAAGTGATACACTGTTCATTACGGGCCAGTTTTACCACGGGCCGTTAATGGGCCGAGAGTTATTAAGGGCCTCATATGGGTCGAAAGACGTCATGGGCCATACATGGGCCGGAAGTTAAAACAGGCTGGAATTATATTGGACGGCCCAGATGATGCTACTGGGCCTAATTCGGATAGGCCGTAAACGGGCCCTGGGTTAGCGGGCTGTAAATGGGCTATATGCGAATAGGCCGTTAACAGGCTTGCCGTGGGCCGGCCTGCCACCTTTTGACCAAGTCAAATGGGCCGGCCTTTTCACAGGAATGGGCCTCTGTTGGGCCGTGCCACGTGTCGACGTATCATAGGCGCTTTGGGTCCAATGAGTGGATGACATCTGTCCCAACGGTGAGCCGACATGTGTTTCCTCCAGCCAATGATGATTTTACACATGGAAAATCCCCATTGGTCGGGGCTGTTAATGGGTTATCGGATACAAAACCGGACCCGATAGCTTAACGGCGTTCCGTTACGGTGCATGCCACGTGTCGGTCACCCTTGACGAAAGCACTTCTATGACGCGCGATTTATCGTCATGGAAGTGGACACTTCCGTGATGATAAATTTGGTAATATCATGGAACACTTCTACGACAGCACAGGTATGACTATCTTGATTCTGTCATAAAATCATCATGGATGTACATGCATGACAGAAGACGTGACCTACTGTGACAAACACGTATCATCACAAAAGTGTATTTTTTTGTAGTGCACATAGAAAGATAGGGGCTTATTGTTTTGCCTCCCAACGTATTCACCTCAAGGGTGATGTCAACAATAATAACTCATGCTACCCATATCCAACTGGATATATGTGCCTAGATATTTCCTCACCACATGATGCTTGCCAAAGAGAAAAATAAAAAGGAATAGAGAGAAAAACTTTGACTCTTTGCATAAAAGTAATACTGAAAAGTAAAAGATAGGCCCTTCGCAGAGGGAAGAAGAGGTTGCCATGTGCTTATTTGTTTGTATGCTCAACCCCTTAGTGCAAAAGAACATCACGTTATATTGCCCCTTATGATAGCAATCTTTATTATGCAGTCTGTCGCTTTAATTCCTTGCCATCACAAGTTCGTACAACGCTCAATTTTCTCTTACACTAAATGATCTAACACTTTTAGAAGCAATTTTTATTGCCTTATTGCACCGATGACAACTTACTTGAAGGATCTTATTCAATCCCTAGCACTACTAGAATCAGAAGGTCTTTGCCATAACCTAGCGGAAAGCTGACGACAAAGAAAGAGCTGACAGCAAAGATCGTGTTTGCCGTCAGCTAGCGGACGACAAAGAGGGACGGTGGCCCAATAGCGAGAACCACTTAACGGCCACTTTCTTTGCTGTCTGCTAGCGGACGGCAAAGAAAGTGGCCAACCTAACATCCGTTAGCTAGGCTCTTTGTCGTCTGCTAGCGGACGGCAAAGAGTTGTGACCTAACTAAAAAGCGGCCAGCGCGCGCCCCACCCCTCTCTCTGTCCGCTCTCTCTCCCCTGTCGGATCCGCACCCGCCCCTCACCCGCGCCGCCGCCGCCCCGCGCCACCCCCTTCGCCGGCCGCCCCGCCCCGACACTATGCCCGAGCCGCTGCCGCCCGGTGCCATCCCTGTCGCCGGCCGCCCCACCCCTCCTCATGATGAGTTTTTTCTGTTTTTTTAGATTTAGTTTATGTTTGTTTAGTTTAGTTTAGGTTAGTTTAGTTTAGTTTAGGTTAGTTTAGGTTTATTTAGTTTATTTTAGGTCACATTTAGTTTATAGTTTAGTTTAGGTTTTTTTTTCTGTTTTTTAAGAATAAACAAGAAAGATGAAAAAACGAAGTAAAAGAAGAAGAGGAAGAAGAAGAAGATAAAAAGAACAATAAGTAGAAGAAGAAGAAGATGAAGATGATGATGATGATGATGAAGATGAAAAAAAGAAGTACAAGTAGAAGATGAAAAAGAGAAGTAGGAAGAGTGGAAAAAGAGGGTCACCGATGGTCGAGGGTCGCCGGTCGTGGATCGCCGGTCACCGAGGGGATAGATGGTGGAGCCAGTGGGTCCCGCCGGTCCCGACGCCGTCGCCCATGCCAGAGGGCGCCCGGGGACGAGCGGGTTAGGGGGTTCCTCGACGTCGATGGAACCCTAAATAGCAAGTATTGTCGGTGCGAGATACATGTGGACGTCGGTGTCGAACGCTACATCCACGTCCCACAAGTGACATCGGCGTCCGGCGTCCCGCAGCAACAGTTCTCGGGGTCAATGGTGGTCGAGCACCTTTGCAAATTTGTTTTGCAGCCTCTGCGATGACGATTTAAAGCCAAGTGTTGAAACTTGAAACACCCAAACTGACTCAAGTCTCTTTGGTTGTTCGAAGTTTCAAAACTTGGCTTTAGTCCTCATCGCAGAGGCTGCCAGACAAATTCGCCAAGGTGTTCGACAGTCATCGGCCCCCAGAACTATTGCTACGCGCGGGACGCCGGGCGCCGGTGTCACTTGTGGGATGTGGATCTAGTGTTCAATGCCGAGCGCCACATGTATCTCGCACCGATGATACTTGCTATTTAGGGTTCCATCGACACCGAGGAACCCCCTAACCCACTCGTCCTGTTGTAATTATTTAGTTTGGTTGACGGAAAAAACAAAATTGCTATGTTACTCATCTTTCGATTTAAATGTGCAGTGTTTTCGTCGTGTGAGGGTCTAGTGTTCGACGAGCTCCGCCCCTGCGTTCGTGGGTGAGCACAAATGACATCTCCTCCTCCCTCCTTCATTTGCTCTGTTCCGATCTTCGTGCCGATGAAACTTGCTAGCTAGAGGTGTCTTCAATCATCAGTATGCGTGACCACTATGCGTCTCCCATTCGAAACGGTTACATCTATAAATATGCATGCATTTGCATATTTATAACCGTGATTCTTTCGAATTGTCCAACGTTATCCATGGACAGCCCGAGTATGTGTGGATTGGGTTCGTTTTCCCATATGCTTTGCTCCGGGTCCGATGCAGAATTTCGTCAGTGCCTCCCTATTGTTCTCCGGGTACACATCCTCTCTGCTTATTGTCGAGACGTGTATCGGGAGAACAGCGGGGAGGTGTTGCCGAAATTTTGGGTCGAATCTGGAGCAGAGCATGGGAAAACGAACCCAGTCTACACATACTCGGGTGGGATTAGGACATATCTTTACCTATTACCGTCTAGGTTGCATGGACGTAATAAAAGTGACAAACTCCGTTAACTAATGAATATATACATGCTGCTTTTTATATATATTTCTTATGTGCCCAGTAGCTAGGCAAGATGAGTGATCGTGTGTGGATGTACACCGGTCGCACTAGTCAGAAAGACATGACCATTGAATGGTTAACAAAAACCAAGGGGTTTCCGAGAGCCGCATTTGCAAATCGCCAGAGGACAACATGGTGCCCCTGTGCCGGGTGCAACAATTGGCACAAGAGGACAGAGGATGAAATGGGCAAACACCTGCAGAAGAGGGGTTTTACGCTAGATTATACGGTGTGGACATTTCATGGCAAGTCTGCCCAACGTGCCAGAGCTGAGGTGCTTCGTCGTTGCACCGACGAGCATGGTACCGGATGCAAGACATGGTGCAAGACTTTGATGATGCTCGGGACTCGGACGATGAGATGAAGGAATCTGCAATGGCCTTCAATGAAATGTTGGAGTCTTCAAAACGTCCTCTCCACGAGCACACTGAGCTTTGTCAGCTGGATGCCATCTCACAAATAATCGCTCTGAAGGCTCAATTCTACTTGGGCAGAGAATGCTACGATGCAATGATGACAGTATTTGGACGTTTTCTGCCCAAAGGCCATGTACTACTTGCAAACCTGTACCAGTGAGACAAAATCCTCCATGCTCTTAAGATGCCCTATGAGAAGATACATGACTGTGAGAAAGGATGTGCCTTATTTAGGCTTCAGTATGCGAACTTGAACTATTGTCCCATTTGCAAGTCATCCAGGTATGTTGTGGTAGACAACGGTATGGGTGAGAAGACGCAGACCAAAATCCCCGTTAATGTTCTTCGGTATATGCCAATCTTACCAAGACTTCAATGTCTTTTCATGGTCGAAGAGACAGCCAGACAGATGACATGGCACAAAACGGGCAAAAGAACCCAACTAGATGCATATGGGAAGCTGATGATAGTGCACACATCGGACGGTGAAGCATGGAAGCGCTTCGATGCATTACATGATGACAAAGCGGCAGATTCAAGGCATCCTCGAGTCGCCATCAGCACGGATGGGTTCAGTGTGTTTGGTCTGACGGCAGCCCAATACAGTTGTTGGCCCGTATTTGTCATTCCACTCAATCTCCCCCCGGGCAGATTATGCAAAGAAAGAACATTTTCCTGACATTGATAATTCCAGGGCCCAACTATCCGGGGAAGAATATGAATGTGTACATGTAGCCGCTGAAGGAGGAATTGCAAGAAGCCTGTGATAATGGGTTCAAGACATACGACGCCTTTAGCAAACAGAACTTCATAATGCATGTCTGGTACATGTACTCGACGCATGACTTGCCGGCGTATGCTCTATTCGTTGGCTGGTGTGTGCATGGAAGGTTCCCGTGCCCCACATGCAAGGGAGCTCTTGAGTTTCGTTGGCTTCAGGTCGGTCGCAAGTTTTCTTGCTTCGACATGCATAGACAGTTCATGGATCCACGCCATAAGTTCAGGAAAGACAAGAAGAACTTCATCAAAGGTACAGTTGTCAAAAACTCTGCACCACCTACGTTGACAGGCCAAGAGACCCTGGATCAGTTAAACGCTCTTGAGCCAGATCCAGGGCGTGCAAGGTATTTCAAGGGGTATAATTCGAAACACGCATGGACTCACAAGACATGCTTGTGGGATCTGCCTTACTTCAAAGACCTCCTTTGACCACACAACATCGACGTGATGCACACTGAAAAGAATATCGCCGAGGCACTTTTTGGTACATTGTTCGGCATAGAGGGGAAGTCAAAGGATAATACTAAGGCTAGAGTCGATCTGGAGACGCTATGTGATAGACCGTTACAAAACATGAAAGAACCGAAAGGAAAGCAGAACTAGACGAAGCCAAAGGCATGGTTCAATCTTGGAAGGCCAGCTATGAGGGAAATTATCTTGTGGGTGAAAAAGAAGTTGATATGCCCCAATGGGTATGCAGCGAATCTAAAGAGGGGAGCGAGTCTTGATAAATTGAAGATATTTGGTCTCAAGAGTCATGATTGGCACATATGGATTGAGCGGGGAATGCTGGTGATGTTGCGTGGCTTCATCCCTGAGGATGAATGGCTAGTACTAGCAGAGCTGAGCTATTTCTTCCATGTTCTTTGTGCAAAAGAACTATCGCCTGGCCTGCTAGAAGAAATGGAAGAGTTGGCGCCGGAGTTGATCTGCAAGTTAGAGAAGATCTTTCCGTCGGGCTTCTTTAATCCAATGCAACACTTGATTTTGCATCTCCCAACCGAGGCAAGATTGGGGGAGGGGCATGCAAAATCGTTGGTGCTACGCAACTGAGAGGATGCAGAAGACGCTACGAGCAAAATGTAAAAATAAACGTAGAATTGAAGCATTGATGGCCGAGGCATTCATTACCGAGGAGGTGGCAAACTTCGTGACAGCACACTATGAAGCCAAAAATCGTCATTTACATAATCCGAAGCCTCGGTACAATGCTGACGACCCTAAAAAGGGTGGATCCAACCTCAGCCTATTCAAAGGGGATCTCGCACCAGCCGCTGCTTCTAATTCCTTAACATTGGATTTCGAAGAATGGCAGATCATTTCGTTGTATATCTTCACCAACCTAACTAAAGTGCGGCCATTGAGGGAGTCCTGGATTAAGGGGTCCTCAGATGGTCGAGCCATGTGACATGGGCCGGACTAATGGGCCGCGAAGATACAAGATAGAAGGCTTTCCCCCGTGTCCACATGGGACTCTCCTTGGCGTGGATAGCAAGCTTGGCGGCTAGTCGTGTAGTTTCCTTTCTCTGTAAACCGACTTTGTACAGTTCTGGGCCCCTCCGGTGTCTATATAAACTGGATGGCTTAGTTTGTAGAGACGATCATAATCATACAGGCTAGACATCTAGGGTTTAGCCATTACGATCTCGAGGTAGACCAACTCTTGTAACCCCTATACTCATAAAAATCAATCAAGCAGGAAGTAGGGTATTACCTCCATTAAGAGGGCCCGGACCTGGGTAAACATCATGTCCCCTGCCTCCTGTTACCTTCGATCCTCAGACGCACAGTTCGGGACCCCCTACCCGAGATCGGCCGGTTTTGACACCGCCATTGGTGCTTTCATTGAGAGTTCCTCTGTGTTGTCGATAGAAGGATCGATGGCTCGCCTTGTTGTCAATGACAAAATCACCTCTGGAAGGGCCCTAGCTCCTGCGCATATCCTCCAGCTTGGCAGTTTCACTATGGGCGCCTACCCGGCCATTAAGCCCAAGGCGGTCCCCCATATTACCAAAAATTATCTCCACATCAACCCTGAAAACGTCGATAAGATGGATCCGGTAGATATCTCGTCTTTGAACGAACTGCTAGACCGCATCGCCGCCCTGGGGGTCGCAACATATTATGATCTGATTGGGCTTAAACCCGTTCAGAGGGAAATCAGGTCCCCACCTGTCACCCACCTGGTGACAGTTGTGGAAGAGCAAGTTGAGGATACCTCTCCTCCTATGCTAAGAACAAACTATGTTCGGATCTCCGAGCCCTGCGAGTCGGACACCCTTCTTCAAGAAGAGACCTTCCGTCCTCCGAACGTAGAACCAGGCGTTGAGCCTAAAAATCCCCAGGACACTCCGGATCCTAGGCCGGTAACATCAGAAATCCTTCAAATTCGGGATTCCATAGTGGGCCAGGGCTCGGATTTAAACCCACCCACCCACCCACCACAAGCAATACTCTCCAAGCAATTCCGGTCCCCCGGAAATATGCGACTTAATGTATGTGCGGGAGCAACCTCACGACACAGTCCATCACTTTTTTGCTAGATTCCAACTTGTTAAAAACAAGATCAAAGATTGCTGCGACGACGAAGCAGTATCAGTCTTTTGCCGCAATTGTACGGACGAGGGGATCCTCAATGCCCTCAACCGACGCCGCATACTGCACTTTGCGGATTTGGCACACATAGTACAGAAGTACTGCGCAATGGAAAGCGCCTGGACAACCCAGACAGCTCGATGGGAACCACCAGCCTTTAAGCCACCCACCAGTCAGGCAAAACAGATGCACCCTCACGGAGCACCTGATCATCACTCCACGGACAAGAAAATTAAGCCCTTAACGGGACACAGAACTGTCCTTGACGAATGGCTCGACAAGCCTTGTCAGATACACACGATGTTGAATTCCGAACCAATACATAGCCTTCGGGCATGTTGGATACTCCGGCAGGTGGCTAAGAGCGGTGAGGCCATCCTCACCAACTCTACACCAGAGAAGTACTCCCCGGAGGATAACGATCTCAATGTACTTATGGTCTTCGAGACCTTTTCCTCAAATAATCGGCGTAAAAGGGCGCTCCGCGACCTCGGCGAAGTCAACCAAGTAGCTGCAATAAATCCTTGGAATGACATGGCAATAACTTTCAACGCTACTGATGAACCACGGGCCCGATCAGTCCGAGCACCAGCAGCTTTTGTTCTAAACCCAATTGTGGATGGCTTTCGGCTCACTAAATGCTCATGGACGGTGGCAGTGGATTGAGTCTCATCTATGAGGACACGCTCGACAAAATGCAAATGAAAAAGAGCCGCATCAAGCAGAGCAGCACAACCTTCCGAGGCATTGTCCCCAGTCGAGAAGAACGATGTTCGGGAAAAATTAAACTTGATGTGGTATTCAGCACGCCGGAGAACTACATGTCCGAAGAGTTAATCTTCCAAGTGGCACCTTTCAACAGCGGATATCACGCACTGTTGGGGCGAGATGCATTCACACGCTTTCAAGCCATAACTCATTACGGGTACATGAAGCTCAAAATGCCCGGTCCTAATGGAGTTATCACTATCACCAGTGATCCGGACATAGCACTCCACACCAAAAACAAAACCGCATCCTTGGCCCTAGAGGCACTATCCGAGGCCCTTGCGGCCGAGGAGCTCACCGCTCTGTGTTCCACAGTGGATAGAGATGACATAATCCTCGATAAAAGGCCTAAATCCACTTCTTTCAAGCCGGCAAACGAAATAGTCAAATTCCAAGTCCACCCAATAGATCCTAATAAAACAACAGCCATTGGATCACAGCTGGATCCGACAGTCGATGCCGCTCGAAGAGCATTCCTGCGTGAGAATTGGGACATCTTTGCCTGGCACCCTTCGGATATGCCAGCAATCCCACGCAGACTGGCCGAACACAGCCTCAACATAATAAAGGGATTCAAGCTAGTTAAGCAAACACTGCGGCGATTTTACGAACCCAAGCGACAAGCTATAGGGGGGGAGCTAGCCAAACTACTTGAAGCCGGGTTTATTCGAGAGATAAAACACCCGGATTGGCTAGCAAACCTGGTCATGGTACCCAAGAAGGACAAATCCTGGCGCCTTTGTGTCGATTTCAAAGACCTCAATAAGGCTTGCCCTAACGACCCCTTCCCACTGCCCCGCATCGATCAAATCATTGATGCAACCGCAGGACACGACTCACTGTGTTTCCTCGATGCATATTCCGGATACCATCATATTAAGATGAAGGAATCCGATCAGGCCGCAACGGCATTTATCACTCCGTACGGGCCTTTCTGCTTTAACACTATGCCTTTCGGACTCAAAAACGCCGGCGCCACCTACCAACGCATGATTCAAACATGCGTGGAAAAACAAATTGGCAAAACGGTGGAGGCATATGTAGATGATGTAGTCATCAAAACTAAACATGTCAACTCATTGGTGGACGACTTACGTCTTACATTCGACAACCTTCGAACATATGACATACGACTCAATCCGGAAAAATGCGTTTTCGGCATTGCGGCCGGAAAGCTGCTCGGGTTCATTACTTCCAATAGAGGAATCGAAGCAAACCCAGCCAAAATCCGAGCCTTGTCACAGTTGGCAATACCAACATACCTAAAGCAGGTCCAAAAACTAGCTGGGTGCGTGGCAGCCTTGAGCCGCTTTATCTCCAGATTGGGAGAGAAGGCGCTGCCGCTATATTGCTGTTGGTGTGCAAAAGTAGGGGCTCTCCTTTTGACCCCTTTAGTTGGCAAGGGCAGTCAGAGCCATGCACCGCAGCCACATGGAGCAGGGCAAGGGAGGGAAGCCGGAGAGAAGCCGAAGTACAAGATAGCCAAGGCAACGCCAAGGCCAAGAACACAAAGAAGCAGAAGGACGAAGCAGGCTCCCCCGGCGAGACCATTCCCGGGGCAGCCTCAGCGGCCCCGACAAGGCCCTTGCCAGGGCGGCTCGCCCACACCAGCAGAGTGAGGCACCCTCGAGCCCACGGGTTCCAACTCAACCAACCACGTTGGAACTAGGGCTCGGGAGACACCTCCATGGTGGCATGCAGATCTTTGTCAAGACCAAGGAATATTCAAGATCAGATGAGGATTAAAAGACAACGGTCCTCGGCAAGGTCCTTGCCGAGGAGAGCCACAAGACCCCCGGTAAGATCCTTGCCGGGGAAGACAACCCGCCACGGCAAGACCCTTGCCGGGCCACCCGGCAAGGCCCTCACCAAGGACACCAGCAGGGCCACTTCTAGGCTCGCACCAGCCAAGTCTCCACCGCCGTTCGCATGCAGCTGCCAGCCCAACCAGCTGGGCAGGCACCTACGTGGAAACATGCAGCTTCCAGGCCAACTCAGCAGGCGCCTGCGTGGCGGCATGCAGATCTTCGTGAAGACCCTACCACCGCGCCACCTCAGCTACCTGCCTGCCTACATGGCACCGCATGCACTGCTAGCCAGGGCGCATGTCGAAGCGAGGAGGAGCGGCGACGGACGGGACGGGCCTCGCTCCCGTCCCCGATAAAGCTAGGGGACACCTCAGGGCGCATTAAATGTGTCTTGTCCTGTAATACGAGCAATAAGCTCGTAGCACTGTATGCCTTTCCACCTCCTGTGTGCCTCTGTGGCAGCCCCTTTCGACTATAAAAGGAGGCCCATGGCATACTGGGAAAGGATTCGGCTCTTTGGAACCACGCACCCACCATAGCTAGTTCTCGAGCTCAAGAACTCTCTGAAATACAGCCACCAAAGCAGGACTAGGGTATTACGCATCCTCGCGGCCCGAACCTGGGTAAACGATCCTTGTGCTGATTACTAATCCTGCTCTTCTCGCAACCCTGCGCCCCAGCAACCGTAGTAGGGATTCTCGTGATCCCATAGGTGTCGTTCCACACCGACATCTTTGGCGCGCCGGGTAGGGGGCGCAATTGTGAGAATCTGGTCTAGTAGTTAGCCTAATGTTTTTTCATCGCCATGGCTCCCAAGAAGAAGACGGCCACGGCGATCGGCTCGTTGGGAGCCGAACGGCCCGTGCCAGTGTGGACAAGTAGCGGGCCGGTCGCGGACAGGACCCGGGCCGCGTTTCGCAAGCACCAGCATCGCCCTGGCAGTCAGAGCCTGGCAAGCGGCATCGTTCATGCGCCAGACGACCGACCGCACGTCGCCAGGTCCAAAGACGGAGCTGGGACCCCCGCAGGCGGCGCGGGGCCCTCCAGGAGTGTCGTTGTGCCATCCCCGGGAGGTGCAGCAACCTCCAGGACGCCCCCGCCGGTGCCCACAACGCGCTCTTCCCAGGGTGCGCACAACGAGCAGCGTCACCACGCTGATGACCCCGGACACCGCGGTGGGAAGAGCCCTGTGCATCGTCCGCAAGACGAAGGAGTCCAGCATGCCCGCTGAACCGCTGGGTCATGATAGAGCTCCTTCTAACGTGGTTAGAAGTCGAAGCGCGCCATGGTCCACGCAGCTGTCGCCGCCACCCACGCCAGCAGAAGCTTTGGCGCGCGCAGCTGCTCCTCGACTTCCCTCTTGCTGCGGAGAAGCTCGACGAGTGGAGGGCCACCATCCGGAGCTTCGTCGTCGTCGCCAACAAAGATAACCCGCGACCGGCGGGACCCTCGGGCCGGCGCCCCACCGAGCCACCACATGCCAACGCTGGGAAGACTGGGGGTGCTGCGGTTACGGTGCACTCTCCTCCTCCTCGCCAGCCGCCGCGGGCGTCGGCTCGTCATGACGACGCTTGTGATAACATCTCCATAGCGTCGTCCGACCCGCGGACCCGCCGCGACCAGCGCCAAGTTCTTCGAGAACGAGCTCACGAAGATGCTCGAACCACTATCGACCGCCGGCGTGATACACGCCACCAGTCGGACAAGTGGGCGGGACCCGCTATGGACCACCCAGCGCCGGGGGGCTCCGGCGGCCTACCTTACGAGGTGGGCTGCCCAGCCTTTACCCGTGAGCTGCGGAAGTTCCAGTGGCCGTCCCACCGCACGTTCAAGCCCGACGTCGGCGAGAAGTATACTGGCAAGACTCATCCGTCCGAGTTCCTCAGCATCTACACCATCGCGATGCAGGGTGCCGGAGCTCGCGACGACAAGGTGCTTGCCAATTACTTCTTGCTGGCACTGAAGCCCAATGTTATGTCTTGGTTGATGCACTTGCCGACGGATTCCATTTCTTCTTGGTCGGATCTGTGTCATGAGTTCGTTGGCACCTTCACTGGGGGCCACCAAGCTCATGGCCAGGCCAGTGATCTGCATATCATTCCCAGAAGGAAGGGGAAATCCTGCGCAAGTACATCCAGAGATTCAGCCGGGTGCAGTACAACATCCCCGACGTTCATCCCGCCGCTGTGATCAGCGCGTTCCATCAGAACGTGCGCAACCGCAAGGTGCGCGAAGAGCTGGTGATGACCAAGGTTAAGGATGTGGCCGAACTCTATGATCTGGCCGACAGATGCGCCTAGGCTGAAGAGGGAAGGAAGTACCCCGGCGCGGAACCGACTCTATTGATGAAGACACCGCCGCCCCGACGAAGAAGGGCCGGCGTCGCAACAGGAAACACAAGGGCAAGGCCGTGCTTGCCGTTGAAGGGTCTGACGACACTGGCACTGCCAAGAAGGTCAAGGCAGACGACCCCAGCAAGGAGATTGCCGGGTGCGTCGCCTGCCAGGCCTTAGCAGCTGCCGACAAGCCAGGGGGCTCCAGCAAGCAGTACTGCAAGATCCACCGCAGCAAGGGCCACGACCTCCAGAACTGCCAGCAAGTCGAGCTGCTTGCTGAAAAGCAAAAGGCCGAGTATGAGAGGCGGGACAAGGAGAAGGGCCAGGACGGTGCTGAGGGATCCGACAAGAAGCGTGGCGGCCAAGGAGGCCGCCGCGACAAGGAAAGCCAGCAAGAGAGGCCCGCCCGGGGCCGTGACAAGAAGCAAGAAGACGATGATCATGACGAGGACGACGAGTCCGGCGAGCAAGAGTTCCAGAAGGCTACAGAGGCCATGTGCGTCGACGGTGGCGCCTCGCTGCATACTTCTCACTACCAGCTCAAGCAGTGGGCGCGTGAGATTACAGCAGCGGAGCCGTCGTTCGACGCTCAGAAGCCGCTGAAGTGGTCCAGCACGCCCCTCATCTTCGACGCCGAGGACCACCCTGACCGCACAATCGCGGTCGGGTGTTTGCCGTTGTTGGTCTCGCCAACGATACGCAACCTCAAGGTGAACAAGATGTTGGTCGACGGTGGGGCCGGCCTGAACTTGATCTCGCCCGTCGTGATTAAAAGGCTGCAAATCCCTGATGGAGACCTCGAGGAAATGACCACGTTTCAAGGGGTCAATCCGGGGAGGAGCCAGCCGAAGGGGAGGTCACGCTGCCCGTGACGTTTGGAGGGGAGTTGAACCACAGGACGGAGAGGATCGTCTTCGACGTGGCCGAGATCCCCCTGCCCTACAACGAGATCCTCGGCTGCCCGGCACTAGCCAAGTTCATGGCGGCGTCGCACTATGCCTACAACATGCTAAAGATGCCCGTGCCATTGACCATCATTTCCGTCCCCTCCGACAAGAAGGACGCGCTGATTTGCGCCGACCAACTCTACCGGGAAGCAGTTGCAGCAGCTCCCGCGAAGGCACTCGCACCTGCCGCTGAAGCCCCGGGAGGGAAGAAGAAGCCCGGCAAGACCTCTCGCACCCACTCCGGCAAGCACACCTCATCGGAGTGTTGTTCTACCGTCGAGGACGTGCCAGAGAGCACTACCGGCAAGAGCAAGAAATCCAGAGCTGAGCCACCGCAGGCCAAGAAGGTGTCCGTCGGGGAGGATGGCACGGGAGGGGCTTTCACCATAGGCTCCACCCTCGACAGCAAATAAGAAGGCACACTCGTCACCTTCCTGTGGGTGAATGTCGACGTGTTTGCGTGGCAAGCATCCGACATCCCCGGTGTTCCCAGGGAGGTGATTGAGCACCACCTAGCTGTCTGTCCTCATGCGCGGCCCGTCAAGCAGAAGGTCAGAAAGCAGGCTCTGGAGAGGCATGAGTTCATCACAGAGGAGATCAGGAAGTTGGAAGCAGCGGGTTTGGTGAGAGGAGTGCTCCATCCGACGTTGTTGGCCAATCCGGTAGTGGTGCGCAAGGCAAATGGGAAGTGGAGGCTGTGTATTGATTACACAGATATCAATAAGGCTTGTCCTAAGGACCCCTTCCCGTTGCCGCGCATCGACCAGATTGTCGACTCCACAGCCGGGTGTGGTCTGCTGTCATTCCTCGACGCCTACTCGGGCCACCACCAAATCTTCATGACAAGAGAAGATGAAGAGAAGATAGCATTCATCACCCCATGTGGTACGTATTGCTTTTTATGGATGCCTTTCGGGTTGAAGAGTGCTGGCTCGACGTTTGCAAGAGCAGTCCAAATTGGTTTTGAGCCCCAGCTCCATAGAAATATGGAGGCATACATGGATGACATAGTGGTCAAAACCAAGGATGGGGCAACTCTTGTGCAAGATCTGGAGGAGACATTTGCCAACCTGCGCAAGATCAACCTTAAGCTGAACCCTGAGAAGTGTGTCTTTGGCGTTCCGTCCGGCAAGCTTCTCGGATTCTTTGTGTCGCGGCGCGGGATCGAGGCAAAACTAGACAAGATCAAGGCCATTGAACAGATTGAGGCGCCCAAGCGGATTAAGGATGTGCGTCGGCTCGCCGGCTGCGTCGCCGCCATGAGCCGGTTCATCTCCAAGTCCGCCGAGCGCGCCCTTCCCTTCTTCAAAATCTTCAAGAAGGCAGGCCCGATGGAGTGGACCCCAGAAACCGAGGCAGCGTTGCAGGATCTGAAGAAATACCTTTCCTCCACGCCAATACTGGTTGCGCCTAAACCACAAGAACCGTTGCTGCTGTATCTAGCGGCAACGAATCAAGTGGTCAGCGCTGCACTGGTGGCACAGAGGGAGGTCGATGAGGAGGCAGTGGTGACAGCAGAATGAGCGGACGGGGAGCCAAAGATTCCCCCAGCAGGGCCTGGTGCCGGCAAGGCAAGGCCCCCGGCAGAGTCTGACGCCGTCAGGGCAACACCCGCACAGTCAAGCGAAGTGGTGCAGAAGAAGAAGAAGATGCAGCACCCGGTTTACTTTGTCAGCTCCCTCTTGCAGGGGGCTAGATCGAGGTACTCCGGTGTGCAGAAATTGCTCTTCGGCCTCCTTATGGCCTCGAGGAAGCTGCGTCATTACTTCCAAGCCCACAAGATCACTGTCATCACCCACCTCACACTACAACGGATACTGCACAACCCAGATGCAACCGGAAGGATTGTGGAATGGGCCTTGGAGTTGTCAAGCTTTGGGTTGAAGTTTGAAAGTACCTCAACAATCCAGAGCAGAATCTTGGCAGAGTTCGTTGCAGAATGGACCTCAACACCTGATGAAGAAATCCAAGAGACCGCTCTCCCCGGCAAGGAAGCGGACCGCGACTGGATCATGTACTTTGACGGGGCTTTCTCGCTGCAAGGCGCCGGTGCCGGTGTGCTGCTTGTCGCACCCACTGGAGAGCACCTCAAGTACGTGATCCAGATGCACTTTCCCAGGGAGATGTCCACAAACAACACTGCTGAGTACGAGGGGCTGCTTGCCGGTTTCAGGATCGCGGCAGACCTCGGGGTGAAGAAGCTCATCGTCAGGGGTGACTCGTAGCTTGTCGTCAGACAAGTCAACAATGATTACCAGAGCCCATTGATGGACGCCTACGTAGATGAAGTGAGGAAGCTGGAGGAGTGCTTTGACGGTATCCAAGCGGAGCACGTTCCCCGAGCGGAGAACGACGTCGCCGATTACCTGTCGAAGCGTGCTGGATTCAAGCTACCTCTAGAACCAGGTACCTTTTTGCTCCGGTTAACTCAGCCATCCGTCGAACCGTCAACGGGGCGGAACAAGCGGAGGAAATCATGTCCAGGCAAGTATTTTCCCGCCGAGCCCCCTGGGGCTGCCGGCAAGGATGCTGCCGTGGACGCTGAGCCTGCCAAAGAGCAACTAGCTCCGGCAAGGCGTCAAGCCCTGGCCATGGAGACAACTGCTCCCATGGCAGAGGAAATGCCTTTGGTCCTTGCCGTCGAGCCCCAGGCTCCGGCGTGGGCGTAGCATACTGTCCGGTTCCTCCAAACAGGGGAACTTCCTGAGGAGCAGGAAGAAGCGGAAAAAGTAGCCCGTCGGTCTGCCCTGTACCAGTTCGTCGATGATGTCCTGTACAGGAGAAGGCCGAACGGTGTGAAATTGAAGTGCATCCCCGGGAGGAAGGACTGGAGCTGTTGGCAGAGATACATGGAGGCATATGTGGCACCCACATAGGGTCGAGAGCCCTTGCCGGCAAGGCGTTCCGGCAAGGTTTCTTCTGGCCCACCGCCCTCCAGGATGCGACGACACTAGTAACCAAGTGTGAAGCGTGTCAGTTCCATTCAAAGAAGCTTCATCAACCAGCTCAAGCCCTTCAAACGATCCCTCTCTCATGGCCATTCTCGGTCTGGGGGCTCGACATACTGGGCCCTTTCCCCCGTGCTGTCGGGGGATTTGAGTACTTGTACGTTGCAATCGACAAGTTCACAAAGTGGCCAGAGGTGGAACCAGTGAGGAAGGAGACAGCACAGTCAGCTGTCAAGTTCTTCAAGGGACTAGTCTACCGTTTTGGTGTGCCAAACAAAGTCATCACCGACAACGGCACGCAGTTCACAAGCCATACCTTCATGCAGTACATTCAAGACCTCGGCAGCAAGGTCTGTTTTGCTTCCGTGGCACACCCCTGGAGCAACGGCCAAGCAGAGAGGGCGAATGCTGAAGTGTTGCGAGGCCTGAGAACGAAGACCTTTGACAGGCTGCACAAGAGCGGAAGGCGCTGGATTGATGAATTGCCGGCGGTTCTTTGGTCGATCAGGACGACGCCAAATCGATCCACCGGTCAGACACCCTTTGCCCTAGTATATGGGGCGGAGGCAGTTCCCCCCACGGAACTCATATACGGGTCACCTCGAGTGCTCGCTTATGATGATCTTGAGCAAGAGCAGTTGCGGCAAGATGACGCGATGCTCCTTGAGGAAGATCGTCTTCGGGCGGCTGTGAGAGCAGCATGCTACCAGCAAGCCTTGCGCCGCTACCATAGCCGCAAGGTTCATGCCCGAATCTTTGAGGAAGGCGACCTTGTTCTTCGGCGCGTTCAGTCGGCCAAGAATTCCAACAAGTTGACGCCGAAGTGGGAAGGCCCTTATCGGGTAATACGAGTCACCAGGCCTGGCGCAGTCCGCCTGGAGAGCGAAGATGTTGTTCCGGTGAGCAACTCCTGGAACATCGAGCATCTTCGCAAGTTTTACCCATAAGGCGCGGCTTGCCGAGCCCCCTGACAAGCCACCTTTTGTACAAGCCTAGCCGGCAAGGCATGTAACCCTTTGTACAAAGCCAGGCGCAGACCCTGAGCACAAATAAATGAAGCGCTGGCGCCCTAAGTTATAGCATGCATGCTAGGTCAAGTCTCTTCCTTGGTTAGGGTTGATAGTGCTTAGCGGCGGCTAACCCCTAGCCTAGAGGTCGAGTGCGCGTCTCTCTGTTCTTTTCTGTCCTCCTTTGGTTCGCAGGGCACATGGGCACTTCTGCTGAGCTACTTGGAAGAAAGGGAACGGACCGGCGTCCCGACCCCGGCAAACTAGAGTTGCCGGGGGCTGCAAGTACAAGGATCCAACCGCGGCAAGACAAGGTTGTCAGGGGCTGCAGATCCAGATAAGTCTTTCATCCTCTGTCATGCATTTCGGTACGGAACTGGGGTATGTGAAACCTCGTTTTATCTCCAGGCTACCATGCTCCCCTTTTTCCTATACCTAAGGATTATCTCCTGGGTCCGGATTTGGTTCTAGCCGCGGCGGCAAGGAGATAGAATGAGGAGCCTAAGCCCACTTCATCCCTGCCTCCGCCAAGGGCGTGAGAATGGTCGAGCGAAGTAAGGGGGACGGCAAGGCCTGTTGCCGGGCGAAAAACGTTTATCTTAAATAGTAACAAGGATTCGCTCCTTGTCGCGGGGTCTGCCCACGAACGAAAAACCCGGGAAACATCCCTTTTTCATTAAAAACATCCCACACAGGCACAGTCCGTACGGAATGAAAAACATGAGCAAGGGGATTACAAGTTCTAAATTTAACGAAGGCCCGAAGGCTTACAAACTAAAAAAGAGATGAGATGCCCGTAATCCCTTTCTTGTCCCTCTCCTCAGGAGGCAGGTCAAGAAGGCGAAAGGGCAAAAGGGGTGCCTAGGCGACCTACGAGCAGCAGAAAGCACCAAGAGAACACCTCGGTGGCTACCCAAGGGTGGGCCGGTGATGACGGTGCCGGGAAAGGAGCTGGAAGACGAGGCGGCATGACACCGGACACGCGGCGAAGGCATCGGTGTCCGAGTACTCCAAGTTTACGGCCTCGTCGCCCGCCCTCTTCCTCTTCCGCAGCCTCCCGACGCCAGCCGCCCAAGGAGACAGCCCCGAGAAGTTCAAGGAGCTGGCCCCTCCACCGGCAAAACTCCACCGGAGGAGCGGCCAGGTGCAGATGCTGCTACTGCCGAGTCGGACTCGTCCCCGTCATCTGCCCCGCTGTCCTCCTCGTCACTTTTGCTCGAGGAAGAGCTTCCATCGTCGGAATCTCCGTCGGAGGAGCTCTCCACGCAGCACTTCAGGCGAGTTCCAAAATCTCCGAAGACCTTGACGGAGAGCAACCCGTCCTCCATTAATTTGAAGTAGAGGACGAGCCCTGCCGTCAGGCTGTGGATGCGAGCGAACGTCTTCCATCCACGGCGA
Organism: Triticum aestivum; assembly: GCF_018294505.1. NCBI lineage: Eukaryota > Viridiplantae > Streptophyta > Magnoliopsida > Poales > Poaceae > Triticum > Triticum aestivum. Next base: position 327,319,890 of record NC_057802.1, on the reverse strand, counting down.
AGGTACATGACCCGAGGAGCCGAGAAGTCGACGTTGACCCGCGTGCCCCCATTCCCACAACCCCTCATGTGCAACCTAAGGTTCTGGGGCCGGTCACGCTCCATCTCCCAAGCAAACGGGGCGGGAAGACAAAGACGGCGACGCGGAGGCCAGCGCAGCCTGATGAAGAACTCGCGGGGCTGGTCTCCAACGTGGCCCTCCGTCGGGAAAGGCATCATTGGCGGGGGCGAGGCCGGCGCGCCGCCCCGTCCTCCTCTTCCCCGAGCACCACGACCTCTGCCACGGCTTCACCCACGGCCTCGCCCCCACCCCCTTCCCCTCGCGGCCGGCTCCACCACCGCAGGCTCAGGAGGAGGAGGGACGCGCTGTCGAGCGGCGACCCTCGCCGCCACCGTCGAGGGACCGGGGTTCCCTTTCTCCATGGCGGATAAGAATAAGAAGCAGAAGCAGGAGGAGATAGAAGATAGAAGAATGCGGGATACCATCCCCCCTTCCCTCTCCTTATAAAGGGGCGGGGTCGGGGCTCGGCCACCCTGCTCGGCCAATCCAGCCACCAGAGGCGCACGGAATCAACACCGACCCGCTGCCCCAACCAGCGACGGCCCGGTTTCCCGTCTCCACCGCTTGCCACCCCAGGCGCATGGAGGACGCGTGGCGAACGTGCAGAACCGAGGGGACGGGTGAAGCGACCTCTCCCCACCCCGTGATCATGGGGTGTGGATGCCTTGAAGACCGCGACCTGGCCCCATTCAGTAAATGGGCCGCGCCTTTACGCCTCTCCCTCTTCATGGGGAAGACGCGAGCCGCCCCCGTATCGCGATGTGACGCATGCCTGCGGAAACCGCCCCACGCATGCCGCCCACGTCATGCACGCCCCCTTTTCATGTCGGGCATTCAACATGGGTCGTGGGGAAGCACAGCGGACGAAGAGTTACTGCGGTAAAAATCCGCCCCGCCTGCCCGCGCACCGTTTTGGGCCTGGCCCAAAAACGTGTCACGCTTATGTGTGGCCCAGGCCCGGGGGCTCTTGTCGGTGTGCAAAAGTAGGGGCTCTCCTTTTGACCCCTTTACTTGTGCACGGGTAGTCAGAGCCACGCGCCGCAGCCACACGGAGCAGGGCAAGGGAGGGAAGCCGGAGAGAAGCCAAAGTACAAGACAGCCAAGGCAACGCCAAGGCCAAGAACACAAAGAAGCAGAAGGACGAAGCAGGCTCCCTCGGCGAGACCCTTTCCGGGGCAGCCTCAGCGGCCCCGACAAGGCCCTTGCCGGGGCGGCTCGCCCACACCAGCAGAGTGAGCCACCCTCGAGCCCACGGGTTCCAACTCAACCAACCACGTTGGAACTAGGGCTCGGGAGACACCTCCATGGTGGCATGTAGATCTTTGTCAAGACCAAGGAATATTCAAGATCAGATGAGGATTAAAAGACAACGGTCCTCGGCAAGGTCCTTGCCGAGGAGAGCCACAAGACCCCGGCAAGATCCTTGCCGGGGACGACAGCCCACCACGGCAAGACCCTTGCCGGGCCACCCGGCAAGGCCCTCACCAAGGACACCAGCAGGGCCACTTCCAGGCCCGCACCAGCCAAGTCTCCACCGCCGTTCGCATGCAGCTGCCAGCCCAACTAGCTGGGCAGGCACCTGCGTGGCAACATGCAGCTTCCAGGCCAACTCAGCAGGCGCCTGCGTGGCGGCATGCAGATCTTCATGAAGACCCTACCAGCGCGCCACCTCAGCTGCCTGCCTGCCTACATGGCGCCGCATGCGCCGCTGGCCTGGGCGCGTGTCGAAGCAAGGAGGAGCGGCGACGGACGGGACGGGCCTCGCTCCCGTCCCCGATAAAGCTAGGGGACACCTCAGCGGCGCATTAAATGCGTCTTGTCCTGTAATACGAGCGATAAGCTCGTAGCACTGTACGCCTTTCCATCTCTTGTGTGCCACTGTGGCAGCCCGTTTCGACTATAAAAGGAGGCCCATGGCATACTGGGAAAGGATTTGGCTCTTTGGAACCACGCACCCACCATAGCTAGTTCAAGAGCTCAAGAACTCTCTGAAATACAGCCACCAAAGCAGGACTAGGGTATTACGCATCCTCGCGGCCCGAACCTGGGTAAACGATCCTTGTGCTGATTACTAATCCTGCTCTTCTCGCAACCCTGTGCCCCGGCAACCGTAGTAGGGATTCTCGTGATCCCATAGGTGTCGTTCCACACCGACAATCGCCTGCTCCGACGCACCGACCACTTTGAGTGGACGGACGTAACAATTGCCGGGTTGGAAGAAATCAAAAGTTTGTTAGCAAACAACCCAATCCTGGCCGCACCTAACATCGGGAAACCTATGCTGCTGTATATATCTGCAACTCGCCCGGTGGGGAGCGCTGTGCTCGTCGTTGAACGAGAGGAAGAAGGACATAAATTCCCACTCCAAAAACCAGTATACTATGTATCAGCGGTTCTCACACCATGCAAATCCCGATACCCGCACTATCAAATGATAGCATATGCGGTTTTCATGGCATCTCAGAAGCTGCGACACTACTTTCAAGAGTGTTCGATCACGATGGCCTCCGAGGTACCACTCAATGACATCATAAACAATCGAGACACCACCGGCCGCATCGCAAAATGGGTTATCGAGCTCTTACCATTTGAAATAACATACAAGCCACGCCGAGCTATCAAATCTCATGTGCTGGCTGACTTTGTCACCAAGTGGACAGAAGCCAAACTCCCTAAAGAGTACGACACATACTCCAACTGGGTGATGTACTTCAACGACTTGAAAATGTTTGCCGGACTGGGGGCTGGTGTCATCGTAACATCCCCTACAGGGGACACAGTCCGTTACGTATTACAAATCATGTATACGGACTCCAATAACACAGCCGAATACGAGGCACTATTGCATGGCCTTTGGATGGCTATTTTTATGGGCATACAACGCCTCGAGGTGCGCGGGGATTCGAACGTTGCTATATCCCAAATAAACGGAGAATTCGATGCAAAGGATCCAAAGATGGCGGCTTACCGTAACACCGTACTCAAAATATCAGCTCGGTTTGAGGGGCTCGAGTTTCATCATGTGGCCCAAGACAGTAATCAAGCAGCGGACATCCTTGGTCGAATGGGCGCCAAACACGACCCCATCCCACCTAAAACCTTCATGGAAAGGCTCTTTAAGCCATCCGTGATATGGCAGGACGAGAGAGGAAATACCAGTCCGGCACCCATCACACCCCCGGATGCCGAAATCGATTCGGATATCATCGGGGGCTCGGGCACAGAACCAAGGCCTTCCGCCGACGTAATCATGGCGGTAATCGCTCCATGGACCGAACCCTTCCTGGCCTATCTTAATAGGCGGGAGTTCCCTGATAACCAGAACGAGGCTCGTTGCATTGTTTGACACTCGAAATCCTACAAGGTTCATGAAGGAGAGCTCTACAAGAAAAGCACTACTGGAGTCCTTCAAAGATGTATCTCCGAAGAGGAGCGGCGGCAACTCTTGGCCGAAATACATGCTGGCCTCGGCGGCCATCACGCCGTAGCTCCAGCCCTCGTAGCAAGGCCTTCCGCACAAGTTTTTTCTGGCCCACGGCCTGAGCAGATGCACAGGCCCTTGTACATCGCTATGTCGGGTGCCAGCTCTTTGCCAATCAAAGCCATATGCCGCCCACATCCCTAAGAACAATCCCCATTACCTGGCCTTTTGCGGTCTGGAGGCTAGACATGGTCGGACCCCTTAAAGGGGGAAGCTATAAGAAGAAATACTTACTGGTTATGGTTGATAAATTCACTAAGTGGATACAGGCCAAACCAGTAAAAACGGCTGAAGCCGGACCGGTGATAGATTTTATCTCCGGTGTCGTACACCGTTATGGTGTCCCACATACCATTATTACTAATAACGGCTCTAATTTCACAACCGATGAGGTGAAAAGTTGGTGTGCTAATCTAGGTATTAAACTCGATTGTGTCTCCGTGTATCACCCCCAAACAAACGGTCAAGTTGAACGGGCCAATGGCCTGATAATGAGCGGCATCAAAACTACACTAGTGCGATCCTTAAAGAGTCGGATAAGCACTGGGTTGAGGAGCTCGACTCCGTACTCTGGGGGCTGCGGACCACACCCAATCGCATGACCGGATACACACCGTTCTTCATGTTGTACGGTGCAGAGGCTGTCTTGCCCTGCGATATTATTCATGACTCACCTCGAGTGCGCATGTATGAGGAGAGAGAGGCCGAGCTCGATCGGCGGGACAACTTAGAGGACCTGGAGGAGGAGCGCGATGTTGCAAAAGCCCGTTCCTCATTCTATCAACAACAAGCTCGAAGATACCAAAGCAGAGAAGTGCAGGCAAGACTTACAATGTAGGAGAACTCGTTCCACGCCTACCAGAGAAGAAAAAGGAAAAACTCAAGCCCAAATGGGAGGCTCCCTTCATTATCGATGAAAGTTCTCACAGGAGGAGCCTATCGCCTTTGCAATGCATCGGATAATCGCTTAGAGCCGAATCCATGGAACGCTGCTCAACTCCGAAGATACTACGCCTAAGTCCGAACACATTGTTCATTACCTTTTTCTCCTTTTTCATCATTTTCCCTTGTTCTTTTCATTTATTTTACGACTTCTAGCGTGTGTTCGGGTAAGCCGCACACTTGAGGGGTATGCATCCTTAAATGTACACACCCCATCATAACTGGGGGCTTCTCTCAATCGAAGCTTATTATTTTGGGCATAAAGCTCACCATATATATATGTGTTGTTTGCTGATACATCTACGTCGTATCTACTTTTCCAAACACTTTTGCCCTTGTTTTGGACTCTAACTTGCATGATTTGAATGGAACTAACCCGGACTGACGCTGTTTTCAGCAGACTTTCCATGGTGTTATTTATGTGCAGGAACAAAAGTTCTTAGAATGACCTGAAACTCCACGGAACATATTTTTGGAAAATATTAAAAATACTGGAAGAAGAATCCACGTCAGCGGGCCCACACCCTGTCCACAAGGGTGCGGGCACGCCTGCCCCCCTGGGCGCCCCCCTGCCTCGTGGGCCACCTGACACTCTACCGACCTCAACTCCAACTCCATATATTCACTTTCAGGGGAAAAAATCAAGGAGAAGGATTCATCGGGTTTTACGATACGGAGCCGCCGCCAAGCCCTAAAACCTCTCGGGAGGGCTGATCTGGAGTCCGTTCGGGGCTCCGGAGAGGGGAATCCGTCGCCGTCGCCATCATCAACCATCCTCCATCACCAATTTCATGATGCTCACCGCCGTGCGCGAGTAATTCCATCGTAGGCTTGCTGGACGGTGATGGGTTGGATGAGATCTATCATGTAATCGAGTTAGTTTTGTTAGGGTTTGATCCCTAGTATCCACTATGTTCTGAGATTGATGTTGCTATGACTTTGCTATGCTTAATGCTTGTCACTAGGGCCCGTGTGCCATGATTTCAGATCTGAACATATTATGTTTTCATGAATATATGTGAGTTCTTGATCCTATCTTGCAAGTCTATAGTCACCTACTATGTGTTATGATCCGGTAACCCCGAAGTGACAATAATCGGGACCATTCCCGGTGATGACCGTAGTTTGAGGAGTTCATGTATTCACTATGTGTTAATGCTTTGGTCCGGTACTCTATTAAAAGGAGGCCTTAATATCCCTTAGTTTCCATTAGGACCCCGCTGCCACAGGAGGGTAGGACAAAAGATGTCATGCAAGTTCTTTTCCATAAGCACGTATGACTATATTCGGAATACATGCCTACATTACATTGATGAATTGGAGCTAGTTCTGTGTCACCCTATGTTATGATTGTTACATGATGAACCGCATCCGGCATAATTCTCCATCACCGATCCAATGCCTACGAGCTTTTCACATATTGTTCTTCGCTTATTTACTTTTCCGTTGCTACTGTTACAATCACTACAAAACCCAAAAATATTACTTTTGCTACCGTTATGTTACTTCCATATTACTTTGCTACTAAATACTTTGGTGCAGATACTAAGTTATCCTGGTGTGGTTGAATTGACAACTCAACTGCTAATACTTGAGAATATTCTTTGGCTCCCCTTGTGTCGAATCAATAAATTTGGGTTGAATACTCTACCCTCGAAAACTGTTGCGATCCCCTATACTTGTGGGTTATCAAGACTATTTTCTGGCGCCGTTGCCGGGGAGCATAGCTCTATTCTTTGAGCCACTTGGGATTTATATCTGCTGGTCACTATGAAGAACTTGAAAGACGCGAAAACAAAAATTTATCCCTCAACTACGAGGGGAGGTAAGGAACTGCCATCTAGCTCTGCAGTTGATTCACCTTCTGTTTTGAGTAAGCTTGCGACACCTAAACCTGCTTCTGCTATTAATTCAGATATGTCGCATGTTATTGACGATGCCACTTCTGCTATGCATGATACTTATGATGAAACTACTTCTATGCTTGATACTACTGTGCCACTTGGTGAATTTCTTGATGAACAACTTGCTAGGGCTAGAGAGAATGAAATTATTGAAACTCATAATATTGAAGATAGTGATGATGAAGACTCTCCCCCTAATAAATATGAATTGCCTGTTGTGCCTGAGGGTTATGTTTTGGATGAAGAATCTACTAGAGCCATTCTTGCTTGCAATGATAGAAGTGAACTTAAGAAATTATTAGCTAAACGGAAGCAGCGATCTCTTAATGCTAGAATGAAACCTGACCCTGCTTTTGCTACTTCACCTATGTGTGTTACTGATAAGGATTATGAATTCTCTGTTGATCCTGATATAATTACTTTGGTTGAATCTAATCCTTTCTATGGCTATGAATCTGAAACTGTTGTGGCACATCTTACTAAATTAAATGATATAGCCACCCTGTTCACTAATGATGAGAAATCTCGCTACCTTTATATCCTTAAAATATTTCCGTTCTCATTAAAGGGTGATGCTAAGATATGGTTTAATTCTCTTGATCCTGGTTGTGTGCGTAGTCCCGAGGATATGATTTATTACTTCTCTGCTAAATATTTCCCTGCTCATAAGAAACAAGCTGCTTTAAGGGATATATATAATTTTGTGCAAATTGAAGAAGAGAGTCTCCCACAAGCTTGGGGGAGGCTTCTCCAATTACTTAATGCTTTGCCTGATCATCCTCTTAAGAAAAATGAAATACTTGATATCTTTTATAATGGACTAACCGATGCTTCCGGAGATTACCTGGATAGTTGTGCTGGTTCTGTTTTCAGGGAAAGAACACCGGATGAAGCTGAAATTTTATTGCATAATATGTTGACAAATGAAAATAATTGGACACTTCCTGAGCTAGTTCCTGAGCCTATTCCTAAACCAACTCCGAAGAAGAGGGGTGTTCTATTTCTCAGTCCTGAAGATATGCAAGAGGCAAAGGAATCTATGAAAGAAAAAGGTATTAAAGCTGAAGATGTTAAGAATTTACCTCCTATTGAAGAAATACATGGTCTTAATTTACCGCCTGTTGAAGAAACATATGATCTTGATCCATCACCTATTGAAGAAACTCATGGTCTTGATAACCCGACACAGGTAGTAAAGGTAAATTCTCTCTATAGATATGATACAGCTGAAATCCCTCCTACTAAGTTTGCTAGCCAATGTTTGGATGAGTTTGATAACTTTATGGTTAAGCAAGAAGATTTGAATGCTTATTTTGGTAGACAACTAAAAAAATGCTTATATGATTAAACACTTGGGTGATTATATGTCTAGAGTTAAAGGTGAACTTAAACTCATTAGTAAACATGCTTCTATGGTTACCACTCAAGTAGAATAAGTACTCAAAGCTCAAAATGATTTGCTCAATGAATTAAATAGTAAGAATAATGATTATGCTGTTAGAGTGGCTACTAGAACTGGTAAAATGACTCAGGAACCTTTGTATCCTGAAGGCCACCCTAAGAGAATTGAGCAGGATTCTCAGAGAAATAATTCAGATGCACCTAGTCCTTCTAAAAGGAAGAAAAAGAAAAATGATAGGACTTTGCATGCTTCTAGTGAACCTATTGCTGAAACACCTGATAATCCAAATGATATTTCTATTTCTGATGCTAAAACACAATCTGGTAATGAACATGAACCTAATGAAAATGTTAATGATAATGTTCATGATGATGCTCAACCTAGCAATGATAATGATGTAGAAATTGAACCTGCTGTTGATCTTGATAACCCACAATCAAAGAATCAACGTTATGATAAGAGAGACTTTGGTGATAGGAAGCACGGTAAAGAAAGAGAACCATGGGTTCAGAAACCCATGCCTTTTCCTCCCAAACCATCCAAGAAAAAGGATGATGAGGATTTTGAGCGCTTTGCAGAAATGATTAGACCAATCTTTTTGCGTATGCGATTAACTGATATGCTCAAAATGAATCCTTGTGCTAAATATATGAAAGAAATTGTTACAAATAAAAGAAAGATACCGGAAGCTAAAATTTCCACCATGCTTGCTAATTATACTTTTAAGGGAGGAATACCTAAGAAACTAGGAGATCCAGGGGTACCAACTATACCATGCTCCATTAAAAGAAACTATGTTAAAACTGCTTTATGTGATCTTGGAGCCGGTGTTAGTGTTATGCCTCTCTCTTTATATCGTAGACTTGATTTGAATAAGTTGACACCTACTGAAATATCTTTGCAAATGGCCGATAAATCAACTGCTATACTTGTCGGTATTTGTGAGGATGTGCCTGTTGTAGTTGCAAGCGTTACTATTTTAACGGACTTTGTCATTCTTGATATTCCCGAGGACGATAGTATGTCTATTATTCTTGGAAGACCCTTTTTGAATACTGCAGGGGCTGTTATTGATTGCAATAAAGGCAATGTCACTTTTCATGTTAATGGCAATGAGCACACGGTACACTTTCCGAGGAAACAACCTCAAGTTCATAGTATCAACTCTATTGGAAAAGTTCCATCAATTATTTTTCGAGGTTTTGAATTTCCTCTTCCTACTGTCAAGAAGAAATATGATATTCTTATTATTGGTGATGTGCATATCCCCGTTGAGGTAACATAGTGTCATTCGAAATTTCTCCGGTCCCATGCTAGTCGGAATGAGTTTGTTAACAAGACTTGATCAACCTTGTTAGTGGATTCCTTTTGATGAGCATGATATGGATGAAACTTGAAGGCGCAACCTTCTGTACCCCCTTTTACTTTCTGTTATTTAGTTGAAATGAAGTAAAAATAGTATTTTTCTGTCTGTTTTCTGAATTATCCGTGCAATATAAAAATACCCCGAAAATAAATGTTCTCCAAATGCCCTGAAAATGGAATATGATTTTTTCTTGAATATTTGAGAATATCTGGCACTGAGAACACAGCAGGGGGAGAAAGCACCTGGCCACGAGGGTCCAGGGGGCGCCCACCCCTACAGGGCGCGGCCCCTGCCTCGTGGGCCCACGGTAGCTCCCCTCCACTTATTCCTGCACCCACACACTTCTTATTCCTCCCAAAAAATCACCATCCAGCTCAAGCACGAGTTCTAGCTCATTTTGCTGCGATTTTCGATCTCCTTGCTCAAAGCACCTCTCACAAAACTGCTTGGGGAGATTGTTCCTTGGCATGTGACTCCTCCATTGGTCCAATTAGTTTTTGCTCTAGTGCTTTATTCATTGCAAATTTGTGCTGCCTAGGTGACCATGTTCTTGAGCTTGCATGTCAAATTTATATGGTTCCAAGTAGTTATAATGCTTGATATAGGCTCTAGGCACTTGTAGGAGTAGTTGATATCAATTTTGTTGAGCTTTGTTCACTTTTATTTGAAGTTACTAAAAATTTCAGAAATTTTCAGAAAATAGTGAAGAGATTTTTGAGGGGCTCATCGAGCCGAAGCTCGAAGGAAAAGCAAAGTGAAGAAGCACACATGCGCAAATATAATTTGCCTCGCACCGCGGAGGTCCGGCCGTGTGAATGGCCTTCCAATGATTTCTTGAGAGCAGCCGGGATTTATGATGATTTTTATGAATTGGCTGAGAATGCAGGCCTCACCGACTTCCTCCGCGACCAACACGAACAGTATCTCTGACTCACCAATACTTTTGTGCAAAACTTCTACTATTATCCTAAGGAATCACCTCCTTCAGTAGAGTTTCATTTAAATGATGTGGTCAAGAAGATATCACTAGATGAATTTTGCAAGGTTTGCAAAATACCTTTCGAGGGTAGTTTAGAGGAACCACATCGTAAAGATGTGGATGGGTTTATTGACACTATTACTGTAGGGGAAACTAGGAAGGTTTCCGATGCAAGAATCACTAGCATACATTTTCCTGTTTTACGCTACTTTGCCATATTTGCTAGTCGTTGCTTAATTGGTCGTGGAAACTGTGGAAACCTTAGTGTCCCTGATATTATTATTTTGTTCCACGGTTTATTCTGTGATAATACTGTTAGAATGGGCGGTATTGTTGCCAAACAGTTAAGTTTGAACCATACAAAGGGCCCCATCTTTGGAGGTATTTATGCTTCACGCCTTGCTGCACACTATAACATACCTATTAGGCACTATGAAAAAGAAGAAAAATTCATGCCCACTGTTTATTTAGATTATAAGAGTATGGTAGTACATGACTTTATTGTTAAGAATAGGGAAGGGCGCTTAAATACAAATTGTTCTTTGATAAACATCACCCTGAGACTATTACCTTGCCTGCTCCTTCCTTGTTTGATTTATCTGCAGGTCCGTATCTCGTTTCGCTGGCGGCCATTCACGCCTACCGGAACCATACATCAGTCACGGAGCCGGAACCACAATTTGAACCTCCACGACAGTCTAATTACCAGTGGGATCCGGAGATGATTGCCAACCAGTGGCAATCAGAGTCTTCTTCATCGCAGTACGACCCAGGCTACAACTATGGATATCCGCCAGGCCATTCTTGGCAATAAACCAACTCAGGCCAAAAGCCTAAGCTTGGGGGAGTACGTATTTCTCACCGACATTACATTTATGTTCACACACACTCATTGCTAGATGTCGGTGCTCATACTCTTTCTCTGTAATATCCATGCTAGTTTATTTTCCTTTTTCTTGCTTTCTTCTTGTGTGTTTAATAAACCTTAAGAAAAACCAAAAAAATTAGTTGTAGGTTTTAGTTAGCTTACTTTTCTTGCTGTAGTAGTAATAATTAAAAAGAAAACCCAAAAAGATTTCCTGTTCTTCTTTTGCTTGTTGGGAGCTTTCCCGTGTAAATAGTTTTATTTCTTTTCTTTGGGGGTCGATAGGAGAAGACCATAATGAAATTGTTGAAGTGGCTCTTATATGCATTATTGTTGATTTAACCAAGAGTCCATATTGCCTTGTCTTCTCCTGCTTATTGAATGCTCGCAGATTCCAGCTTAGTCCAATGCACGTGCACTCTTATTATTTTCACATCGTTCGGTCGTGCAAGTGAAAGGCAGTTATGACGATATATGATGGACTGACTGAAATGAGAGAAGCTGGTATGAACTTGACCTCTCTTGTTTTTGTAAATATGATGAGTTCATCGTTCCTGATTCAGCCTATTATGAATAAACATGTTTGCAATGACAATTAGAGATCATAGTTGCTTATGCCATGCTTGATTAGCTATGAGTTATAATGGTTTACCTTGCGTGCCAACATGCTATTAAAATGGTTGTGATGTGGTATAGTGGGGTGGTATCCACCTTTGAATGATTTAAGTGACTCGACTTGGCACATGTTCACACATGTAGTTGAAACAAATCAATATAGCCTTCACGATATTTATGTTCATGGTGGATTATATCTTACTCATGCTTGCACTTAATGTCTATTAATTTTAATGCATGTTCATGACTGTTGTCGCTCTCTAGTTGGTCGCTTCCCAGTCTTTTGCTAGCCTTCACTTGTACTAAGCGGGAATACTGCTTGTGCATCCAATCCCTTAAACCCCAAAGTTATTCCATATGAGTCCACTATACCTTCCTATATGCGGTATCTACCTGCCATTCCAAGTAAATTTGTATGTGCCAAACTCTAAACCTTCAAATGAAATTCTGTTTTGTATGCTCGAATAGCTCATGTATCAACTAGGGCTGTCTGTATCTTCCATGCTAGGCGGGTTATTCTCAAGAGGAGTGGACTCCGCTCCTCACTCACGAGAAAATGGCTGGTCACCGGGATGCCCAGTCCCATGCTTTATGCAAACTAAATCAAAATAATTGCAAACAAAACTCCCCCTGGGACTGTTGCTAGTTGGAGGCACTCGTTGTTTCGAGCAAGCCATGGATTGATGCTTGTTGGTGGAGGGGGAGTATAAACCTTACCATTCTTTTTGGGAACCGCCTATAATGTGTGTAGCATGGAAGATATTGCCATCTCTTAGTTGTTATGTTGACAATGAAAGTATGCCGCTCAAAATATTATTTATCTCTATTTCATAAATCGAGCTCTGGCACCTCTACAAATCCCTGCTTCCCTCTGCGAAGGGCCTATCTATTTACTTTTATGTTGAGTCAACACCCTCTTATTAAAAGCACCAGCTGGAGAGCACTGCTGTCATTTGCATCCATTACTATTAATTTATATTGGGTATGACTGGATCTCTTTTAGTATGAATTACAATGTTTAGTCAGTCCTTGATCTTTAAAGGTGCTCTGCATTTATGTTTTGCGGTCTCAGAAAGGGCTAGCGAGATACCATCTTGTTATATCATATTATGATTGTTTTAAGAAAGTGTTGCCATCCGAGATTTATTATTATAGCTCTCTAGTTGATTATGCCATTGATATAAGTAAACATGAGACCTAAGAGTTATTGTGAATGTGGTTAATCATAATCTTTGCTGAAAACTTGAATGCTGACTTTACATATTTACAACAACAAGAGCAAACAGAGTTTGTAAAAGTTTTCTTTATCACTTTCAGTTTATCAACTGAATTGCTTGAGGACAAGCAAAGGTTTAAGCTTGGGGGAGTTGATACGTCTCCGTCGTATCTACTTTTCCAAACACTTTTGCCCTTGTTTTGGACTCTAAATTGCAGAAGACTTTCAGCAGACTTTCCATGGTTTGAATGGAACTAACCCGGACCGACGCTGTTTTCAGCAGACTTTCCATGGTGTTATTTATGTGCAGAAACAAAAGTTCTCGGAATGACCTGAAACTCCACGGAACATATTTTTGGAAAATATTAAAAATACTTGCAAAAGAATCCACGTTAGGGGGCCCACACCCTGTCCATGAGGGTGGGGGGCGCGCCTGCCCCCCTGGGCGCGCCCCCTGCCTCATGGCCCCCCAGACGCTCCACCGACCTCAACTCCAACTCCATATATTCACTTTCAGGGGAAAAAATCAAGGAGAAGGATTCATCGTGTTTTACGATACGGAGCCGCCGCCAAGCCCTAAAACCTCTCGGGAGGGCTGATCTGGAGTCCGTTCGGGGCTCCGGAGAGGGGAATCCGTCGCCGTCGCCATCATCAACCATCCTCCATCACCAATTTCATGATGCTCACCGCCGTGCGCGAGTAATTCCATCGTAGGCTTGCTGGACGGTGATGGGTTGGATGAGATCTATCATGTAATCGAGTTAGTTTTGTTAGGGTTTGATCCCTAGTATCCACTATGTTCTGAGATTGATGTTGCTATGACTTTGCTATGCTTAATGCTTGTCACTAGGGCCCGTGTGCCATGATTTCAGATCTGAACATATTATGTTTTCATGAATATATGTGAGTTCTTGATCCTATCTTGCAAGTCTATAGTCACCTACTATGTGTTATGATCCGGTAACCCCGAAGTGACAATAATCGGGACCACTCCCGGTGATGACCGTAGTTTGAGGAGTTCATGTATTCACTATGTGTTAATGCTTTGGTCTGGTACTCTATTAAGAGGAGGCCTTAATATCCCTTAGTTTCCATTAGGTCCCCACTGCCACGGGAGGATAGGACAAAAGATGTCATGCAAGTTCTTTTCCATAAGCACGTATGACTATATTCGGAATACATGCCTTCATTACATTGATGAATTGGAGCTAGTTCTGTGTCACCCTATGTTATGATTGTTACATGATGAACCGCATCCGGCATAATTCTCCATCACCGATCCAATGCCTACGAGCTTTTCACATATTGTTCTTCGCTTATTTACTTTTCCGTTGCTACTGTTACAATCAGTACAAAACCCAAAAATATTACTTTTGCTACCGTTACCGTTACTTCCATATTACTTTGCTACTAAATACTTTGCTGTAGATACTAAGTTATCCAGGTGTGGTTGAATTGACAACCCTACTGCTAATACTTGAGAATATTCTTTGGCTCCCCTTGTGTCGAATCAATAAATTTGGGTTGAATACTCTACCCTCGAAAACTGTTGTTTTCCCCTATACTTGTGGGTTATCATTTGCTCACATACGTCCTGTCTTCGCCATTATATGCACCTCTATGACTTATGCCCTACGTTCCCGCTTGTTCGGCTAGGGCATAAAGGGAGCACCTCTACGATTGTTACAACCGGGTCATCCGGACATGTACCTCAGACGGGTGAAGCCCAAACCTAGTGTTCTTAAGGGAATAATTGGTCTGCGGACAAACGACGAACTGCCTTCGTAGCAATATAAACTACCGAAAATACAAAGACTCATGTGATTCTTTCGCATCATGGCTTAGTCATGCATAAACACATGCCAACCTAGGGAGAGGAACCCTTAACAGAACTATTCTTTCTGGAAGATGTTTCTTACGTTAAAAAGTAATATAACATAACTCCTCAAATACAGTTTGTCTGTTCAAACATTATGACCGGATCGCCTGGTTTCTGAACATACTTGGTGTTTCCCACAGGTATAGTACTCGGAAACACTCCATCCTTGTGTTTCGGAGGTTGAACCGGAAAGTCTGCCATGACAATCTTTTACAATACGGCCGGAGATAAGTTTGCTGATAAAGTGTATTGTCACATAAAATCGCACGCCTACTCTTTATCTATGCCATCTATCAGGTTATCTAGTTTACAGTCCTGCTGTGAAAATTTGGTGGCTATCTTTACTTGATCATACACCAAGCTAACCATAATTTCTTGTCCGTCCTGTCCCCGAGGTCCGACCCGGGCCATATGATTTGGATCAAGTCCGATATATCGCATTTTCACCATGGCCCAGGCCTCTCGTGCACCCTCTCGACATGCTGATGCCTTCCACTGCTCAAAACGAAGACGAGCTCCTTTGAATAGCTCCGCGAGCTCCCCCATCAGTCCTGGAGGAGAATCGGATGGCCATAAAGCCTTAGCCATATTCCTCATTGCTTTCCGAGCTCGCTCGTGCACTTTGGATAGCTCTTGCAGCAAGTCGCCTTGAAATCCGGACACTTCTCCTTCGGGTCGCCCAATTAACAAACCTATAGGAACAAATCTCGTAAAAAAATTCATCAGGGAATCTTATGAAAGTTAGGTTCAGGGATATACTAAATATGCTGCCTTTCAGCTTTCGGTTCTCCTTCAAGGCATCTGACAGTTGAGCTCTTACGTCCTTTAGCTCCTCGGCTTGCTTAATGTTGGCATCTTGTAGTTTGTTCTTCTCATCCCTGGTCCGTGTCAATATACGTTGACCAGCGGCATCTTGCCTTTCGGCATGCTGTTTATCCGCCTGTGCAGCCTTCAGTCTATCCTCCGGCTGATCCGGCGATCCGGCCACCGTAAAGAAAAATAGTGCATATTTTAAAAACATTGTTGGCGCAGAATCATATTTTTCGGACAGTGATTGACCTTACCATTCGGTGCCTTCCTGGACTTCTCCAGTTCGGCAGTGACAACAGTTAGCTTGGTCCGACATTCTTCAAGCTCCTTGGATAACATGTCATTTTTCTCCGTGCCCTACAAAAAAATACACTTCCGTGATGATACGTGTTTGTCACAGTAGGTCGCGTTTTTTGTCATGCATGTACATCCATGACGATTTTATGACAGAATCAAGATAGTCATACCTGTGCTGTCGTAGAAGTGTTCCATGACATTACCAAAATTATCATCACGGAAGTGTCCACTTCCATGACGATAAATCGCGCGTCACAGAAGTGCTTTCGTCAAGGGTGACCGACGCGTGGCATCCACCGTAACGGAACACCATTAAGCTATCGAGTCGGGTTTTGGATCCGATAACCCGTTAGCAGCCCCGACCAATGGGGATTTTCCACGTGTAAAATCATCATTGGCTGGAGGAAACACGTGTCGGCTCATCGTTGGGACAGATGTCATCCACACATTGGACGGAAGGCGCCTATGATACGTCGACACGTGGCACGGCCCAACAGAGGCCCATTCCTGTGAAAAGGTCCGCTCGTTTGACTTGGTCAAAAGGTGGCGGGCCGGCCCATGGAAAGCCTGTTAACGGCCTGTTCGCATATAGCCCATTTACAGCCCGCTAACCCAAGGCCCGTTACGCCCTATCCGAATTAGGCCCAGTAGCGTCATCTGGGCCATCCAATATGATTCCAGCCCGTTTTCACTTCTGGCGCATGTATGTCCCATGACGTCTTTCGGCCCATATGAGGCCCTATGTAACTCTTGGCCTATTAACGGCCCGTGGTGAAACTGGCCCGTAATGAACAGTGTATCACTTTACACACATTAACGGCCCGTGGTGAAACTGGCCCGTAATGAACAGTGTATCACTTTATACCCATTAACGGCCCGTTATTCCGTTGGGCCGTTTCCAGCCCATGCTATCTTTCGGCCTTCTCAGAGCCCATTTATTCTTGGGCTCATTTCCAGCATTCGTTTACTTACGGCCCGTTACTGTCATTTTCTGCTTGTGGGCCAAATTCAGCCCGTGGTTACAGTCGGCCCGTTTGTGGTCCGTTAATACGTTGGGCCGTTTTCATAGCGTCATCAAATACGGCCTATTAACGATGGCCCGTTATGGTCAGCCCATGAACGGACAATTCCAACTCTAGCCTGTTTACGACCATAATGCGGTCTGTTTGGCCCATGTTTGGCCAATCGATCATACGGCCTGTATAAGGCCCATTGATGATACGGCCCGCAGAAGGCCCATTGTTTCTACGGCCCGTAGAAGGCCCATTGTTTCTACGGCCCGTAGAAGGCCCACTGTTTCTACGGCCAGTAGGAGGCTCCGTGTCACTACAGTAAATATTAGCCCATGGTTATTGTGGCCTAGTTTTAAAAAATAGGTTATTGCAGCCACTAGCTAACCGCAGAAAAAGAACTGCAATGACTACAAGCAAACAAATAAACAAGATAACAAGGAAATAAATAACCAAGCAACTAACGCTAGGCTATCACGGCTAGTACACATATTACATCCACTAGGCATCAAAGTTCGCCACCAGTGCAAATATAGGGAACAAAGCAGCATACATATACACTGGTTGTCAAAGTTGGCGACCAGCGCAAATAAACGCCGTAGCAAAACAAATCCAGAACTGAAACCACTTCAGAAGATCTCAAGAAACAATATCCTGGGTACCCATAATGCTGGCAAGATGCTTAGCAAGCTTATTAACTTTCTCTTGTTTGGCGCTTAAATCCTCCAGCGCTTGCTGTTGCACCAGAAAATATGCATCTGAATTCTGCAGGGACTTCCTCGGTCCTTCAGCTTCCTGTCGCAGCACATCTAATCGATGTCTTTCAACTTGAAGTTGAGACTCAAGAAGACGAGCTGATTCAGGCAGCGAGTTCGAAGAGCTTGTGTCAGCAGTAGTGGCCAGTAACTCGAACACTACATCAAGACAGGACTTTTGGGTTCCCTCACTATCGTCAAGATAGTTTTTATCAGCTGTCTTGGAGACCAACAGGGATGTCTCACTATCTTGAACCTTATCTGCATTACTTCCTTTACCATTGGATAACGCGGTACTGTTCTCCAATATTTTGTCCGCATTCTAAAAGAGAAACAAGCAGACACATCACATGTTTACCATGTTGTATATGAAACTCATTTTGGTAAATGAGTTCAGTAGTAAAGTGGACAGGATAACAACATGAAACAAACATATATCTATGTACCATGGTGACTTTATGGTATATATCATTATAGTTTTTGTTGCCAAATCAAGATAGAGACACAGTTCAAATAATATTTGTTCAAGACAAAGAAGAATAGACAGAATATAAGTGTGGGTAACTATAGAGCAATAACAACACTTGTAATGTGCATGACATGAGAACATAACTGTTTATTCAATTGAAACTGAAATCAACATAGAGCAGGTTACAACAGCAAACCAGTTAAAGAAACAGGTTTAAAACATACCTGTTGCGCCATTGGAGTTTCAATTCCATCCTTCAAATTTGAAAATAGTTGGTATGAGTAAATACAGTAATGCAAGAGCAAAGGAGTATGAATCGTAGCTACAGAACCTGACCTGAGAACAAATCTTCTTCTCCTTTAAGCGTTGAGTTGGGATTCGGAGTGGTGGTCCTCGTGCTTTGGGCACTGCAGTTCCCTTACTAACTGCTCGTGTTTGGGTGCTCTGTGGTGGAGACGGTGCTGTGTCAACTGGAACTGGGTTACTATCTGCCGGGGTTGGGGTTAGAAGGGGTGTAGCTGGTTCTCTGTCCAACTGGGTAGGGGTACAATCTGCGAGAGTCTGGGTTATGTGTGGTGGATCTGGTCCTTGGGCAAGTACAACCGTGGTTCTATCTGCATCAACTGGTAGCACTATCTTTTCTGAAGACCGTGTTGTTACTCCCTTAGATACTGCCATCACGCTCTCCAATTCAAATGGCTGATAAACAAGAAAAGTAATTGAAAGTATAGACATTGTATGATAGACAGGTGCAATGGATAGTGGGGAATAAAAGAGGGCATGAAATAATTCATATTTATGTTGTCTAACCAAACAGGATAGCATGACACAATTTCACATATATGATGGCTAACTAAACAGGATAGCATGACACAATTTCACATTATGATGGCTAACTAAAAAAGATGGAAAGACATAGTTCAAAATATGAGACTATGTAAACAGGATGACATGACATAACTATATAATGTGTTTATTAAATAGGTTGGCATGCCATAATTCACATACATTCACGGATAGAATGCCATAATTCAAAATATGATGACTGTAAACACTAAACAGGATGAGATGATATAACTATATGATGTCTTTATTAAATGGGTTGCCATGCCATAATTCAGATAGATGATGTGTATGTACTATGTAAACATGATGGCATGATATAATTCAAATATATGATTTATATAGTAAGCAAGTAAGCAGATGGCAATCCATATATGATGTAAAAACTAAGCAATGCAAGACAACATGCATGACATGGGTAATATAACCCTGCCAAGTTTGAGCATAGACCTCAGGGGGGAAATAGGACTGGTCATCAGTCTCTGAATCCTCCTCTGAGGAGCTCTCTGTAACCAGCAAGATGTCTGCTTCAGCAGGTAGCATTGTCTGCTCTGAATACCTTGTTTTCACTCCAGATACTTCCATCACCGCTTCAAATGGCTGATGCACAGGAAGAGTAGTTGAATATACAAACGTTGTCGACAAATGGAACATGTAATACAAAAAAATGATAGCATGATATAATTCACATACATGATGATTGGCTAAACAGCATGGCATTGCATAATTCACATATATAATGCCTTTGCAACAAGATAGCATTGTATAATTCACATATATAATGTCTTGCAACAAGATGGCAATGCATAATTCACATATATGGTAATTAGACACTGAACAGGTGGCATTCACACAAAGCATGTCTAAACTAATCAAATGACATAGCAATGCGAGACACCATACGCACGATATGAGCAACATAACCCTGCCAAGTTAGAGCATACACCTCGGGGGGGGGGATAGGACTGGTCATCTGTCTCTGAATCCTCCTCTGAGGAGCTATCCGTAACCAGCGAGATATGCGCTTCGTCAGATAGCATAGTCTGCTCTGAAGACCTTGTTTTCACTCCAGAATTTGCCATCACCGTGTCAAATGGCTGATGCACACGAAGAGCAGTTGAATGTACTAACATTGTTGACAAATGTAATATGTAACGAAAAAAAGGATGGCCTGATATAATTTACATATAAGATGACTGGCTAAGCAGGATGGCATTGCAAAATTCACATATATGATGCCTGGCTAAACAAGATGGCGTTGCATAATTCACATAAACGATGAATAAACTAAACAGATGGCATTCGCACAAAGGATGTCTAAACTAAGCAGATGACATATTTGATGTATAAAGTAAGCAATGCAAGACACCATATGCATGATATAACCAACATCAGCATGCCAAGTTAGAGCGAAGACCTCAGGGGGTAA
Source organism: Triticum aestivum (assembly GCF_018294505.1). NCBI lineage: Eukaryota > Viridiplantae > Streptophyta > Magnoliopsida > Poales > Poaceae > Triticum > Triticum aestivum. The sequence goes on along the minus strand of NC_057802.1, from coordinate 327,299,568 downwards.
ATAGGAGTTGTCTTCTCCTTCTGAATCCCCCTCAGAACAGATATCTTCCTCTCGATTACAATCCGAAATGCGTGGAGGGGGGGCTGCCTTTGCGCCTACCATGGAGCGACGTCTGCATGAAATTTTATTGCCACGCAAGGCTCGTCTCTTTTGCTCTACATGTTCAGTTCCATTGTTTACAATAACTGTCATGCATAGGAATAAAACATAGTGAGATTATGTAAGGAGTGCATGCAGAAATCCAGAGTGATGGTAGCAACCTGTGGATAGACCCAAAACCAATAATAGCAGGCAGATAATGGCTTCAGTTAAAAAATACAGATAATGGCTTCTTTACTGTTTGTTTCCCACCCAACATGAAACTCATAGTAGACACCGGAGATTAACCAGATAGTAGATAGATACTATTGATAGCGGCCCCGATATGTACCCCACAACCATTTAAAAACTCAAGTTTGACCATTAGTTTGGAGCTGACTCAGAGTCTAATCGGTGAACAGGACGATAAAGTAGCATGTAATATTAAGCGATGCATAACGTAAGCAGACACGAAAGAGTGCGACCTCTCTTGCGGACCCGTGTAGTCCTCGAGGTCATCTGCTCGGTTGATGATGGTAATGCAGTTTTCATGGCTGCCAGCAGCGGGGAAGAAGATCTGAGGCGGCGAAAGACAGTCTGGAGGCCGGATCCCTGCTGTGCTGGACCCTTCTGTCGTTGGAGCAGCTGAGCTGGGGTGGACGACGGCGCAGCAGGAGCGGGACAAACCACGCAAGGTTTTCTTTGACAACTATCTGTAAGAGAAGTAATTCTGTAAGGGCTCGTTTGAATTGGAGGATTCCAACAATGCAGGGATAGGAAATAGACAGGAATAGGATAGGAATGCACGTGCAAAACAGAGAATTTAAAAACACAGGATTTCTGCCAATCTGGGTGTTTGATTCACAACAATTGGAAGATCACAGGATGCAAAGAAGCATGGTGAGATTAAGTCAAACCACAAGAAAATGTACGGTTATAATGCTATTATGCTACTATCTCTTAGTCTTGTGCTTCATGAATAGGAATTTGAAAAGGAGGACAAGTGAAAATTAAAATTCCTACGTTTTTTCTTTCAAGGAGACACTAAAGGAACAAATCCGTGTGCTCAGTGGACAATATATATAACATGTAGAGTAAAAAAGAGATGCAACAAGTGTACAACCTCTTTGGCGAAGCCATGTCGATCTCAGCGTGATTGGGTTGGCCGGTGAGGATGCTCCGGCTGACTTTGCTGTCGGAGGAGGGGAAGAAGATCTTAGGCGTCTGGAGATGGAGCCCGAGGTACTGCTCCGCTTTGATGGAGGGTTTCGTCATTGGAGCAGCTCCGGTGAGTTGTACGACGCCGAGGCTGAAGCAGGACAAGAGAGACAACGAACAACGTTAACCCGAGTGGAATTCTAATAGCATCTCCAATGCATGACGTAAAATACATAACCAAAAAGTGCTAGATGTAAAATACATCAGCCGCTCATCTCTGAACTTAACAGTCGAAACTGAACTTAATTGTCGAAACTGAACTTAACTGTCGAAACTGAACTTAACTGTCGAAACTGAATTTTGCTGTCGAAACTGAACACACTAGCAAGGTGAGGCTACATGTCGGTCGACTGACCTTTTCATCTCTGGTCAGTCGACTTTGCAGCCGTTGGATACGAAATCAAGGGCCTGCGGTTCATATTCAACCTCCACCCCCCTGAGCCGCCAGCCACCACCGGCCAAACAGCAGCCCCCCCGCCGCCCCGAAAACACTCCCCACCGCCGGTCCGCCGCCGCCCCGGCCATCCCCCTAGGCCCCCCCGTGCCGAGCTTTTTCTCCGGCGATCCCCACGCCACCGCCCCGCCAATGCCCCACCACCGCCGGCAACCACCGCCCCCATCCTGAACCCTAAGATAGATAGTGGGGTACCTCTCTGGTGAGCCCCCCTCCCCGCTGCGGCTGGTTCTTCCTAAATCCCGGCGAGCCCCCCCCCCCCCACCCCCTGAAAATCGACTAACCCAAAAGTCGATTCAGACGACTGAAGTGTAGCTAAATCGGAGCAGCATCGCAAGCAAGAGCAAGAGCGAGAGCAGCAGCGCGAGCAAGAGCAATAGCAAGAGCAGACCAGGCAGGGGACCGAGAGCAAGAGCAGAGCAGCAGCGCGAGCGAGAGCTAAAGCAGCAGCAGCGCCTACTGATCTGGACGTCGCCGCCGAGGGAGCGACGCCGTGGAGGAAGTGGCCGACGACGCCGCCGTGGATGGAGCCGCGCCGTGTCGGCTCGGGACCGAGCGCCGGCAGCACCGTGAGATTGAATCAACAAGAAAATGCGGCTATTAGTGTACAACCTCTTTGGTGGCGCCGATTAGGCCACAGCTTCATCCGAGGAAACGGTGATGATGATGCTCTTCCGGTGGTGCAGGTGAAGACGGCGGTGTGGGAATGGAGGTGGCGCGAAAGACGAGGGGAACGTCGGGGCAGCTCCTTGGAGGTGGAGGACGGGGTGGCTGAACCGACGGGACGATGAGATCAACGACGGATCCTCATCTGGTACGGTGGATGAGGGACGTCGAGGTGTTGCTGTGGACGACGTCGTGGGGGAAGAGGCTCCGGCTGGGTGGCGGACGGAGCAGGGTGTGGGGTTTCGTCGCGGGTTTTCGCGGCCTCGGTGTACGAATGGGTGGGCGGATGGGATGGCAGTGGGGAACCATGGCTTAGAGACGCGCTTGTCCGAAATGTGGGGTAAGTTACGAAAGTACCCCCACCGATTTGAGGCGGTTCTTTCGGTTCAGGGGTACCACGGGCATTTCGCGTGTCGGGATTTCACAGGAGGTGGGAGTTTTCGCGCGCGTTGTAATTTCGGAATAGCAAGGCGCGGGTTGAGATGGAGGGAGTTGTCGGAGCACAACGAGACAAAGATATATCTTAAATATTTCGGGCTAACAAGGCGCGGGTTGAAATTTCCGGACAAGCCTAACGTGTACTGTACCAAATCAATGCGCACTACAAATGTCATTCAAAACTTTGAATTCATGTTATGTTCAATTAAAATATTTCGCTACGTGTATAATGCATGCAACCTACTACTCAAATGAACGTTTTAGTGCATTCCAAACGTATATACTACCGCTTCAATATGAACTAAATTTGAATTCGTTTCTCTATTTGAATAAGATCTACAGTAATGATTGTTGTGAAGTCAAAGCATTTGAATTCGTTTCTCTGTTTTAATAAGATCTACAATCATCATTATTGTCAAGTTAAACCATCGTTTGTGTATTATCTTCACAGCACACCACATGATTAGTCTCGAGTTACATATGAACTATGTGTACTATATGAACTCGAACTAGATTTTTTGAATCCACTTTATTTTGATTTCAAATCACATTACATTTCTAGCTCTAGCTAGATCTTCATAATCTAAACCATGTCTCATATGTATAATGTGTTTATCACATTATGTATGGTGCCCCGCCCCCTACGCCTACAAGTATTTAGATGTGAGTTGCAAACACCACACATTACCACAAATTCAAATAAAATGTGAGAATGTTCGATATATAGTATTGTTTAGATTGTTCGATATTTAGTTGTAAGCTGCAAACGCCACACATTATCACAAATTCAAATAAAATGTGAGATTGTTTGATGTATAGTATGGTTTAGATTGTTCGGCATTTAGCTGTGAGTTGCAAACGCCATGCATTATCACATTATGGTATAACATGTGCACAACACGTGTATCACCGCTATATTCATGCATGCAATGTTTAAAACACTATGATCTCCTATTCAAATATATGAATCCGCTTTCATATCAAATTATGATCTTTGTTAGTCTCTTACACCCACACAATCCTCTAACCTTTGTAGCTACCACTAACTTTCTCTCGTGCATGCACACGCCCTCCTCGCCCTCCCCCTCCCTCGGCATTCTATCCACCGGGCACATTCATTTTTTTCTTTAGGTCGTTCTCCCAGAGTCTCCACAACTCCTTTCCGACACACACCGATCGATAAACCTCTCCAGCGATGCCTGCCTACAACATACACACACACCTTCAATCTCCTCCTTTATGTGTCCTTGCCTCGTGTCTCTCATACGGTCAGACACACGTGTAAACTCTCGCCCCTCTTTTCATCGATCTCACAACCGCACACTCCTCCCCCTATCTAGCTAGTAGTTGGGCCTCTCGCACCACCTCCTAGCTCCATTCTCTCTGTCTATCCGTCTCGCTGGGCCTTATTTGCCTCTAACAAATGGACGTACACCGACCGATCTCTCGCTATACATATAGCTAGCTAGGTCCTTATAACTCGTTTTTACCCACACGTCAATCGATCTACCTCATTAGTTGTGTCTCTCCCTTCCTCCGACAAACAACAATTGATCTACCGATCTAGTTAGGTTTGCTTACCAAACACATGGTTCCCCTTCATCATCCATGGATGCGTCCCGACAGATCTATCACGCACAGGCACACACAGAAACACATCCCCACTCTTATTGATAACATTGCAGTTCCACCCTCAGTTTGTCTAGTAGGCCTCTCCCACCATCTTCGAGAAGCAACTCCATCACCCATCCAGCACTCTACCCCTCTCCCTCCCTCTCCCTCTCTCTCTCCTCTCTCTCTCTGTCCCATCATATTTCCCGTCCTTCAGTTATGTATGGATGTCGACCGATCTCCCTCAAGACATAGCTGGGTCTCTCCTTCTCAACACATATACGAGTCGTTCTACCTCTATAGTTAGGCCTCTGCCTACCCCTCCCCCACCCCCTCCCCCCACACACACCGATACATCGAGCGCTCTAGTCATGTCTCCCTGCCACACACAAACTTGACATGTGCCCTCTAACGTTCCGGTAGGCCAGTCGCCCTATATCTTTGACTTGCACACACACACAATTTCGATGGCTCTCTTCATCGATCTCGCACCCACCCACTTGATCCTCTCTTCGACTCTATCGATAGCTATGACCCCTCCCTCTCTTCTCGTGGATTGCCCGACCCTCTATGTATGATATGGATAGGCCTCCATTTCACACACATTGCATGCAAAATTTTGTTTGAGATGTCATCGACACATATTCCCACAAATAATTCACGAAATCAACCCCCCCCACCCCACCCCAAAACAAAAAACACTCACGAACGCGGTTTGTATCTCTCACACACACCCACGTAGGTGGGGGACGTGCACGAAGAGAAGAGGTGCATGCACGGCGCACGTACTCCCGTCTCTTTCCCAACCACACCCGCGCGGGTACACGGTGGAGCTCATTTCTGTACGAAAAAGGCAGCCCACGTGGTAATTTGGCACGTGTACTGGTTGTCCACTTGGTGGAGGGAGGATCGTCTACCACGGGTGAACAAACAAATTGCGACTTGACGTGTTATGTTAAAAAAAGAGGCAAACCATGTGGGGCCTACCTTAGAGGCAAGGCTCTATACACTGGAGTACTTTTGATGTGTCCCGTCAACTCGCAGAACGAGGAGAAGCTTGCTTAGTACGCCGTCTCCCCCGCCCACGGGCGCGGTGGCTCGCAGGATGAGGTGAAGCTTGCTCCGCCTTACGCCCGCTCCCTCGCCCATGCGCGCGGTGGCTCGCAGGACGAGGAGAAAAATTTACTACTCCCTCCGTTTACTCCTCGTCCCTACTACCTTGGTTATAGAGATTATATCATATTGTTTGGAATATATATGTCCTTTAGTAGATTTCAATATGAACTACTAGTACATACTCCAAACACTGATGTATATAGACGTATTTTAGAGTGTAGATTCACTCATTTTGCTCCGTATGTAGCACTCTCCCTCGCCCCTCGACCCTCGCCCACGTGGTGGACGTGCAGCAATTCATTCGGTCTCATATAGCCAGAACGATATATACTGCACTACCATTATTGCTCGACTTCCCGAAGAGGCGAAGAGCCAATCGCAAGGTTAATATTTTGGAGATGCCAAGCGCAAGGTTATAGGAGAACGAGTAGTAGGTGCCGCGTCATTTATAAATAAAGTTTTTTTTCTTCAGTGGCACGTACGCAATATGATAGGTTCATATGGAGAGAAAAGGAAACCGCTCCACTATATACATAGTCAGGACGGGCCAGCCTACACGGTTGCTTGCTGGGGTTGCTCTCTTCACACTCTCTCGCACAAAACGACTGTGGCCACATCTCTAACATCCCGGCGGATCACGTCCGCTTGGGGAAGGGGTGGATGCTTAGTGTAGATGCGGTGGCCGTCGCCGACGGCGAAAACCCACTGTCGGCACGTCCCGATCAGGGGTCCCCGCCGTTCTCTCTCACAAAGCCGGTGAGGTTGCCTTCGTCCCTTGCTCACTGCCGCGACGTGGGCAGTTGCCGCCTCCCGCCGCCCTCCTCAAGGTTGAGCTACGTCCCTCAGGTACAACTCCCTTTACAGCCGGCTTGCACCACTGCTCCAGCTGCCCACATCACTCCCTGTGGATATTTCTCTACTTCTTTGCCCCGCACATACCTCTACTGGCTTCTACGTACTGTATTTGTGATGAGTTTATGTCTCATCAACTAGTCCCAGTAATCTTATTCTAATCACGCTTCTTCAATTTCTTTGCCACAGGGATGCTCATCTCGATTTTGGTGAAACTGCACAAAATGATCCGATGGTCAAAAGGTTGCAAACTTCATTTATTAGGAAGCTCGAACGTTGCCAGCAAATTGAAGCCTGGTCAGGGTTCACGGTTCAAGGGCTAGGGACTGCATGGATCGTTTTTTTCTTTAGCTGCCTCTGTTCCAAAATAAGTGTCAACTTTAGTAGTAGTACAACTTTGTACTAAAGTTTGCACAAAGTTGAGACACTTATTTTGGAACGGAGGGAGTACATATTTGCTATGATCTGTCAATCATTGAGATGCAATAGCATGCATGTTAGTCTCCTTTGTATTTGATGAAATGTTGCAACGGGCAACCTTGGACGCAAGATACATGTAACAGAAGCTGGAAGCTTCATAGCATTGTACAAATTTATCTCGCTGATAAATTACAGTACGTACTATACTAGTACTTCCTCCGTTCCTAAATATAAGTCTTTGTAGAGATTTCACCATGAACCACATGCGGATGTATATAGATGCATTTTAAGTGTAGATTCATTCATTTTGTTCCGTATGTAGTGGAATCTCTACAAAGACTTATCTACTAGTAATAGCTAGCCCCCACTACTAGGAATTCTCTATCCTCTCCTTGAGCCACATCATCAAAATTGATGTAGCCGTTAGATGAAGTAAATCAGTCCATAATAGCCGTCTGATCTAGACGTTGAGAGGCTCCGCACTAAGCCACATGCAAGCATGCAGAAATACCGTGGCACATGCATGTGAGTGGGTTTTAAATCACATCAACATGTCTGCATGCAAGCATGCACCGGTAGCATGCATGTAAGTGAGCTTTTAAGTCCCATTAACATGTCAAAAAGAAAAATATAATCCCATTATGCAGTAGGAGTTGGCTGATCTTTTTTCCTTACGTGGGATGATCTAAATGATGATGGGAGTTTATTTAGTTTGGCTACCACATTTGTCATGCGGTTATAGAGTTTTTTTAGTTCTATGAAATCGATAATTTTGCGCAAGAGATATACGCTGTCCGCGCAACGCGGGGACTCATCTAGTAATATTTAGGAACGGAGGGAGTACTATGTAAAGAGTTAGGTGTCGCACGGTGATAGTGTGAGGTGGGCCATGTAATCACTGAGCCTGCGTGTTTTCACTGCTCTTGCACGCCTCCGCTGTAAGAATGGAGAAAATTGTAATCTAGTAGTAGTACCTCCTTTCGCCGAAAGCGTGGGACATCCAGCAGTCCTACCACCTCAGTAATAAAGACCAATGAGCCGTCAAATCACATAGACCCAGCAGTAAGTTGGACGGACGAAGCAACCATCACTCTTGCGCCAGTGAGAGGTCGCGTCCGCTCTGCCCGGGCATGAATGCGGCACCGATTCTTTGGAGCGGCGCTGACCGTTTCGGGCGGGAAGCGCGCGCGGCGATGGAGGGGCTTTGGGTGGGCCAGGCTGGTCAGGAGCGGGCGTGGCAGCTGTCCGCATGTCCCTACCGGACACGCCCGGAAACGAGAGGATGCACCGACTCTCGCGGCTAAAATCGTACACTACACAACATCTCTCTGTAGGAGTAGGTCGATCTGTCGCTCTCTCTAACACACACATGCTGTTAAACACACACACACACACACACACGCACGCACCTTGGTCCCGTTGCACCTTCTAACGTGACTTATTACACCTAGACGGAGGGAGTAGTAAGTATACGAGATACGGTGGCACACTGACTTAAGTCGAATACAAGTGCCCAAAATTTGTGTGCATGTTATAATAAGGATTCACTTAAAATAGTACGTGAGCGAACAGAGCGATCAATTGGACAGGGTTCCCGAGCAGTAGCGAGATGTGTGAGGTAAGATACACCGCTGGCACTTTTAATTTTTCTTATTAATTTGTTTGTTTCACCCTCTGACTGGTGGGACCCAACGTACTACGTGGAGAGAGGTAAGGTGACTATGGCTGCATTATTTCTGCACCACTGTGGATAGTCTTACCACCAAAGCCACATGACACGATTATGATTGAAATCCCAATGACTCCCACACACACAAGAAAACACGGCATGCTTGTCACACGAATGCAGGAATGTATAAAAGGTTATTTCCCTCTCGTTGAACATAACGGGAGGGTTGTGTAGCTGGTTAGCCTGTTCGCTCATCAAACTTGAGGTCTCCGGTTCGATAACTACACTTGAGCATAATTTGTGCCAGGAGGATTCTTTGACTGGTCAAAATGTTTTCTAGGGTTTGCACGCTTCACACTCTCTCTCCAGTATATATATACACGCTAGAGCCTCAGCGCTTGTAGTTGCTCTCTTCACACTCTCTCGCCCTCTCCTGCTGGAGCCTCAGCGCTTGTAGTTGCTCTCTTCACACTCTCTCGCCCTCGCCGCCGTCCCGTCGCCCACCGAACCACGCCCCAAGAACCTTAAGGTATAATTTACTTACTCCACATGCATTGCTCTAGCTGCATGTATACCATGAATCTAGGACGTGGTTCAAAGAGGAAAGGAGTGGGGGAAAGTAGTGGGAAAAGTTGTATATAGCATGAATCTAGGACGTGGTTCAAAGAGGAAATGAAGGGGGAAAGTTGTATAGCATGAATCTAGGACGTGGTTCAAAGAGGAAAGGAATGGGGGAAAGTAGTGGGGAAAGTTGTATTGCATAAATCTAGGACGTGGTTCAAAGAGGAAAGGAAGGGGCGAAAGTACTAGTTCAAAAAGGAAAGGAAGGGACAAGGCTGTAGAGTTTGAGCAGGACTAGATTTGCTGCGCTCACATAGGGAAAGGTGTCTAAAGATAACAAAACTGGGACCAACAAAAATATGCTCCTTGGTTGTTTGTTCTTTGTTGCAACAGACTGTGCATGACCACAGTACATCGGTAGATGCACATGGTGCTGGTGCGTCCACTGTCCCGTGCAACTCATTAGCTGTTGTTAATCTAAGGCCCTGTTTGGTTAAAAACTCCCTAGTCCCTACCTGCTTGGTTCCAGGGACTAAACATGGACTAGAGGTTATTAAATGACATGCTAAAAGACCATGTTACCCCTAGTAATGAACTAATAGAGATAAGGTGCGATGCGTGGCAGGGGCAACTGTTGGAAAAAGTCCCAAAAAGACTCCCTCGGGGTCTTCTTTCTTTAGTCCCAAATGCCCACTTTTAGTCCCTAAAAGTCCCTCTTGTTTGGTTTAGATGGGACTGACACGGAGTTTTTTTAGTCCCTACACCAAAATGTCCCTGTAAACAAACACCCTCTAATAATGCTGCTGGAAAATTGATGCAATGCCACAGTTAAAAGCAAATTACATGTTTAATGAATTTTATTGTTAATATAATCTCTATGTTAATATTAATCAATGCCACCGTTTGAGAAATGCTACTGTCTTGCTTTCTTTCCCATTTAGATAAGGTAGATGCTTCTTTTTGTTGGCTTCTGTGTCATCCACCATTATTGACCACTAATTGTTTCCTTTGCACCTCTGTGTAAACATGGTTATCTACTTCACCTCGTTGCCATTGTGACCTTTTGTTGCACTGCACAAAACACTTTTGTTTTAAGAGTGTTTTGTGCAGTTCAACCAAAATGTCACACCGACAACGTTGCTTGATTGCTTGATCTTAGTGGAACTGCACAAGAGGAGATCTTACTTCCTATCCGTTAAGGCGAATTTGGTTCAGATCTTCTTCTTGTGAGTTGTTTGAATTCCGCATCATGAGAGGTCAGTACTAGCCTTCTTTCACATGATTCTGCAATGTGCTTTCATATGTTGTGCTACTTGTACGATAATGTTGCTTGATTTTAGTGAACTGCACAAGTGGAGACAAGACTTCCAATCTGTATGTGCACCGTAATATCCCATTGAGGTAAGATAAGGATATTTCACAACTGCTGGCCTGTATTTTGCCACTTTCATCAGAAAATTAAGTTTAGTACTATACTTGTGCTCCCTAATTGACATGCCAAATCTTACATTGAAGGCGAAGCTTGTCTGTTATTGAACCAAGTGATGAAGGGGAAGAACAAGCGGAAGAAAAACAAAAATCAACTCCTGGTGTTGTAATGAAGCACTGGAACTGTGATGACACAAGTAATGATATAGTTTTGCATCTTAATTTATTGTTATGGCTGGAACGAGCAATTGTTTTGCCACTGATTTGATGCCACTCTTAATGTAATATGTAATTATCTCTACTTGTGCAAACAGGGATCTTCTCTGAAGATACCATATATTTTAGTGGAACTGCACAATAAGATGTTGGAAACATTAAACTAATCGAGGAGTATATAGTAAGCATGGCCACCACCGTAGGTAGCAACAGATGGTTCCGGAGAAGTGCTTCATCTGTATGCTCTACACAATAAGCCTCCTGACAAAGGTTGGTACTCGCCCACTGATTTCATCCATATGATTGAGCTTTGTCATCTCTATTGGTGTTGTGCTACTGTTTAGATACTGTCATGAAAAAGTGGTATTGTCCTTGAGAAGTGCTTCATCTGTGCTGTTTTAAATATTTCCTTTCCTTTTTTTCGAGCAAACAGGGATGCTAGCATTTAGTAGTCCTCTTGTCTTTGCACAACAGGATCATCTTCCTCTGAAGAAGAATATGGAGTACGTGAAGTGACTAATTCTGATTATGCCAAGATGAAGAAGCCCTGTCTATCTTCTCATCAGAAGGAGCAGTTGAAGGATGGTTACATTACTCCCCACAAGACCAAACTAACTTCAGCTCAGAAGGACTGACAAATCTCCATTTTTTTGCTGTGATGCACGAGTACAATGTTGTTCTAGGATTCTTTCTGGTGAGTTCCATTTTTCCAAAAGTGTGCTCTACATGGACCATGTATGTGCCTGTTGAAACTGTCAATTCATAGTACAATTTGCTTTATACTAATCACTTTTTTTTTATTTGTGCAAACAGGGGTGCTCAGCTTGATTTCAATGGGAACTGCACAAAATGTTCATGAATACATCGAATCATTCATTTCCACCACAAGAAAGGAGGTGCCGATAAGTTCAGGGCGTTGCAACATATAAGGGCGAAATCATACAAGCTACGCGCGAATTTGGTTGATTTTGGTGGAACTGCACAAAAAGAACAGCTGGTTTATTTAGCACTAGGTGCCATGTCAATGTCCGAACTGATGGCAAACCCTGCCCATTCCACAATCGTAGGCATTTGATATTTTGGAATGGGACAACCTTGTCAAATTTTGCTCATTGATTTTAGCAAGACATGCGTTTGATATTTTCGAATGGGACGCCCTTTGCTGTCAGCAGCGTCGATCAATTTTTTCTTTATTCTTTAGTTGTGAAGTAAATATTGCCTCTGACATGTGAGTCGCTGAGATGCATAATCATCGATTGTTTTGAATGTTCTCTATGAATTGCCAGGCCTGTGTGTTTGATTGCAATGTACAGAAACGCTAAAAAGCTGCTCAAACTCTTTGTACTCCTTCTGTTCCTTTTTACTTCACACATTGTGAAAGTGCATACTTTTTTGTATAAGATTAGTCACAGTAGAGATACTTTGACTGCAGACAAAACTTGTATGCATACTAGAAAGGACCGGAGGGAGTACATGTGAAACTGCTGCAAACGAGGTGATCACCCTGGGAATAATGCTAGTACGTATTGTTTTGCATGTTCATCCAATGCCAGTGATATAGGAATTCGAACTAATCGAAATAAATTCATTCATACACGGGCGGATTTCATATAGACATGCCGGATTTCATTACATTTCATACATTCTTCAACTAAAAAGGGGTGCGCTGGAGGTATAATTAATTAACCGAAGCTACCCACCTGTGTCCCACTGAGCCGAACAGAAGCTTCAGTGACTTAACTGCAGGTGCAGTTGCGTAACTGACATGTGGCCTGTTGGGCCCACGTGTCAGTCGGCCAACTGCACCAACAGTTAAGTAGAAGCAGCGTTCTTCTCCAGCGCAGCTCTCCGACTCCACGTCGCCGCCAAGAAGCTAACCGGCCGTCAATTGTCAACCCGCCTAGCTTGGCTTCAACCGGAGGGTAGCAGCGGTGGCCTTACTTGGACCCGAGCGGCGGCGACCTACCGTGTTCTACTCTTCCTCGTTTTCTGTGTGGCGCGGCCTCGTTGGCAGCGGGGCGGGGCCTCGGCGGAGCCGGAGATGTCCTCTGTCTCGTTGCCGGTGGGCGGCGCCTCAGTGGAGCGATGGAAATCCTCCCCCACGTTGCCGGCAGGGTGGGGCCTTGGCTGAGCCGGCGATGTCCTCTGCCTCGTTGTTGGCGGGGCGGGGCCTTGGCGGAGCAGGCGGTGTCCTCTGCCTCGTTGTTGGCGCTGCGGGGCCTCGGCGGAGCAGGGCCTCATCGACGCCAGCGGAGCGGGGACTCGTCGGAGTCGGCATTGTCCTCTGCCTCGTCCTCAGTCTCGCCAAACAGCGCCTCGCCCGCTTCATCGCCCTCTTTGCTAGCCTCTTTCTAGGCGGGCGCAGCCTCCGCCACCCGCATGCGGTACCGCCAGCGCTCGAGGCGGCCCTTGCGGGCGGAGCGGTACGACTCGAGCAGCGCCTCCTGCTCCGCCCGCTCCGCGGCGATCTGCTCCTCCGCCTGCAGGTGCTCCTGGAGGAGATGGTGGTTGTAGGCGGCGTCGGCCTGCGCCTCCCGGAACTGCTCCTCACGCATCTGCTCACCCTGTCCATATATTGGGCATGGGCCTCGCCGATGGTCATGGTGCAATGCACCGGCGAGGATGGCGCGGAGGAGGGGGTTGGCGCCGGATCGTCGACTACCATGTTCTCCATTGGGATGTCGTCGTCCTCCGGCTGCCTGCCGGCCAGCCGGTCGGCAGCAATGGCTGCCATCTCCTTGTGGTCCGTCGTCCGCCCGTCCCGAAGAGCACTGGATCGCGAGGAAGCCATGGTGGGCAGTAGTGGTGTGGACAGGAGAAAGGGAACGGATGCGGATGGCTGCGGCTATGGCCGGTGCAGCAGTTTATATAGCAATGGTGGGCGGGCGGAGGGAGACGGACGTGTGGCGCCGGAGTAGCCACCTCGGCAACCGCGTATCATTAATGTGGGCGACAGATGGACGGACGGACGGCACTTGTGTTGTTTGAAGGCGGAGCAATCGCCTGCACCGGGAAGCGGGGTGGGCGGCGCTGACTGTTTCGGGCGGAAAGCGCACGCGGGCGAGGAGATGACTTTACTTGGAGAGGATGACAATGGGGACCCACCAGGTCCATAGCCTCACGTACGCATGTGCCTCCTTATTATATATATATATAACTATAATTTATTTTGCTTCCTCCTGGTTTCCTGACATCACGGTCCCACACCATTGTCAACCTATGTAGTAGTCAATAAACGAGAGAATTGCACAAGAAGCGGCCGATAGCTGGGACCAAGCAGCTCGAGCAGTATTTGTGTTTTTGAGGTGTGAGCACTGCAGAGTTTTTCGATATTTGGCCCAGATATTAATTTTTATCCTCTGAACAACAACGAAAACATCGCTGCAGGTATTAACTGGGTGGGCTGTGGCCCGTCTAGCCCAGGCCAGATATCCAGCCCAGATATTAATTTTTTTCAAGCTGAAAAGGGCTAGCCCGGCTATACTGTTTTTAGGAATACCCAGGCAAGGTCAAGTTGTTATTCTCCGCCCCGCTGGGCTGCAAATCTTTCCTAGGAGGGATGCATTAGGCTTAACAAGAAAATGGCCTTTAAGAAATAATAAGTGGGATGTAATTATAAAAACTGAGCAGTAACTATAAAAAAATGCACCAAACACGTGATTACTTTATAAATTATTATTTTTGGATATTGAAAATTTTAATTTCATTAATTGTTGCGAGCGCAATGTTTCGTTGGATTTTTACGTAATATAAATTTATATTGAAATTGTATTTAATCTGACTAGAAATTTCAGGATAAAAATATTTCGGATCCCATCAAAATGTGGGAAATTTTATTGAATTCTGTTTTGAACGGTTGGTGGATATGGGCTGTACTTTTAACAAACTGTAAATGGGATGTAGTAAATTCCATTAGAATTCAAAAATGGGCTACACATTCTTACAAATCTCAAATGGGCTATAGGTTCTCTGCCACACACTTCTGGCCTTACTAAGTTGACGCGTCCCCTAAAAAACAGAGTTGACGCGTATGCAAGGCTTTGTCAACTTATAGTCAACACACGGTTCTAGCAGCAGTGGCCGTTGGATGTCCATCCAACGGATGCCGTGCTTCTTCTTCAATCTCGGATATTCTAGCTTCACCCGCCCAAAAAATGATTCCTCCCCCTGATATCTGGGGCGCACCATTTCGGAAGCTGACCTGTGGGCCTACTAAGTTGATGTACCAAGGGCTTTGTCTACTTAATCAATATAAACGATTCTAGCTGCAGTGACCGTACGATGTCCATCCAACAGCCGTCGTGCTTCTTCAACCTCTGGTCTTCTTGCTCCAGCCACCCAAAGCAGCGCCGGTCGTGCCGCCTGCTCCTGCCTCCCGTGGCCGGCTGTGATGCCACGGAGGCCTCACCGCCCCCTACTACTCCCACCGCTGGCCAGGCCATCCCTCCACTCACCCACACCCCATGTTATTCTACGGCGACGGCAGCGCAGCCGAACGAGTGAAGCCTCGTACTCCTCTCCGCGTGTGCATCCACTGCCGCGTCTTCCCGGGCTCCGCGTCGTCCCCTTCCTAGGCCTCGCCGTCATCCACCGCCCTGGTGCTCTCGGTGCGGCGTGGTCAACGTGGTCAAGGAAAGACTTCCATCGGACGTGGACTGTAAGTGGAGAGGCTGACAGCTGGGTCCACGGCAGCCGCAAGGAAGTGCCTCCTTATTACGCGCAAAATAATTATTCCTCCACGTGACAGCGGGGACCCACCGGACGGGCCACCGTATTTCGCAAAAAAAATGATTCGCCCCCTGACTGCTGGACCCATTAGCTACATCTTCGCACGCAAGGAAGTGCGTCCGAAAAAAACGATTCGCCCCCGATTGCTGGGACCCACCAGCTACACCTTCGCATGCAAGGAAGTGCGTCCGGGCAAAAAAAACGATTTGCCCCCTGACTGCTGGGACCCAGCAGCTACACCTTCGCACGCAAGGAAGTGCGTCCGGGCAAATAAAATAAAACGATTCACCCCCTGACTGCTGGGACCCACCAGCTACATCTTCGCAGGCAAGGAAGTGCCTGACAGACGGGACCCACCTGGTCGAAGCGTACGTAGCGTTGTCATTCTGGTCATGAACGTGTACGTACATATATACTGGTGGATATAGAGGCGCGCACGTGTCGTAGTAGAGGCGCGTACGTGTCGTACTAGAGGCGCGCACGTAGCATGTACACGTACGTACAGCGGCCAGGGTGCAAGAAAGAAAATACGGCCACATATGTGTACATACGGGCGGGGTCTCGAACGCCTACTCGCGCATACGTACGGCCAGGGCTCGTGTACATGGCTGGGTCGGAACGGAGAAACAACATCGTCGTCGTGTTCATGGGGAGGCAACGGAATGCGTCGTGTTCATGGGGAGGCAACGGAATGCGTCGTGTTCATAGGGAGGCAACGGAACGCGTGGGAGCCAACCGGCTGGGTCGGAACGGAATGCGTGGTCGTGTTCATCGGGAGGGCTTGGACGGAACAGGCGATGGAAACGACGCCTAGCGTACCGCACAACGGAGGAAACGAACCTCCTACGTTCGGAACGGGGTCATGTTGATCGGGAGGGGTCTGGCATACCGCAAAACGGAGGAAACGGACCTCCTACGGTCGAAACGGGGGTCCTGTTGATCGGGAGGGGTGTGGCGTACCGCAAAACGGACGAAACGGACCTCCTACGGTCGAAACGGGGGTCCTATTCATCAGGAGGGGTGTGGCATACCGCAAAACGGGACTCCACGGGATACTGTTCATCTCCACCGTCGACCTCCTCCAGCCTCCACGGGCTCCTATTCATCCAGCCTCCACCGCGCGCTACTCCACCGGCTACTGTTCAACCACCCCTCCACCGTCTACTGTTCATCCAGCCCTCCACACCATGGGGTCTTGTTCAACCACCCCTCCACGGGCACCCCTCCACCGTCTACTGTTCATCCAGCCCTCCACCACACCACGGGGTCCTGTT
>NC_057802.1:327237304-327282551 GCF_018294505.1 Triticum aestivum | reverse complement strand
TCACTATTCATCCAATCGATCGGCTTCAGTTAGCAGCAGTAGCGAAGGAATCGCTCGATCGGGTTCAGTTAACAGCCATAGATCGATCGCTCGGGTTCAGTAACGCGTAGCCTGCAGTGCAATCGCTCGGGTTCAGTTAGAGCCCAACGCCTCGCTCGGGTTCAGTTAGAGCCAATGCCTCGCACACACGCGCGTACGTGTATGAGAGAAACACGCATCGCTCGGCCCCCGACCTCCCACCGTAACCGGGAACTCCCCGAAATTTTCCTCGCCCTCGCTTCTAGCATGGTTTTTTCCGTCATGGATGGCCCAAAGAATGTCATGCAGCTGCATCTCCGGCCCGCCCAGGACGAAAAGCCCATTTTCTGTCATGATTTTTTGTCATAGAAGTAGGAGCCCACCACATCTATGATGATACCGGGTTTTGTCACAATTATCGTCATACAAGTGTCATATGTATGACAGAAAAAAAATTCTTTTGGCCCAAAATGTCACGGATGAGTCTTTTTTTTTGTAGTGGTGAGTACCTGATAATACAACAATCCTTAAATCAATTGGGCCAAAGTTCTTCAAGTCTCGGGGGCTACTGGCACACGAGTATTGAGTCAACGAAAAGCTCTTACCCGCATATCCTTTGAAAGCTGGCTCCAGCAAGCCCATCCCGAGTAGCTTGGATATATGCATCCATAGAGTTAAGGGCATGGAACGCCTCTACGGTAAAACTGGGATCACGCATGTTCTCTTTCCGCCGATGATGATTCATTGCACTCTCTACTTCAGAATTAGTGACGGATACATCATATGAATCCTGTTGGAGATGACAGTCCGGCATTTTGCCCGTACCAACCCTAGTCCTTACGGCAGGGTCTGGGGCCGGATTGGTCGATACATGGCCGGCGAGGTCCCCGGATATAGCCCGGCGTATGCTCTTCTTGAAAAATGGTCCAGCGGAAAACGTCACAACTCGGTCTACCCACCAAGTGCATGTCAAAAAACTATACCTGTTTGGTGAAGGCGGGGGCCCGGTATTGTCACTGTTTGCCCTTCTTTTCAAAGACTCGCCCTGCGCAGGTGTCGCCTTCTTGGAAGAAACCTTTGATACAGCTCGGCGAGATGAGCGCCGCCCCTTCGGAGCATGAGACAGTGCGGTGGGTGAGGCGCAACGGGAAAATGCTTTTGGAGAAGACGTCTCCTGGGTACCTACATGGGAGGAGGGGAGAAGGCAGGGGTAATCGGCTGTAATGGCTACTTCCATGCCGTCATAGCTTGCCTGATAAAAAACTCCCTCCTTAAGCTCTATAAATATGTCCGGATCTTCTTCATATCCGGTATCTAGGTCCCGAATATGGTCCTCCGGCTGTAGAGCGGGGCTGTAAATCCCCTCGACGATCTTTCTCCATTCCTGTCAAAAGCAGCCGGATTAAATTCGACTAACATAAACTCCGGAAAAAGGTTGAGTAAGGCCAATAATTGAAAAACTCACCCAGGGGATGGGGTCGTACATGGAAAAGCCTTCCCGACATGTCAAACGAGCGAAGTCTTCCTTTTCCCCTTTGTATAGGTCAGCTAAGATGGTGGCCAGGGTGGCAAAATTGTCTGGACCTTTGCGCAGGCAACGGGACGCATCGTCCTCCCCATTATAATTCCACATGGGAAGACCTCTAGATTGGAGCGGCTGAACGCATTGGGGTATTGAAATTGCCATTACCTCGATTATAGACAGCCCGGAGTTGGCAAGTACTCTGATCTTGCTTGCTAGTCATGAAACCTCCGCACTATCTTCTTGAGGCTTCGGGGGTGCCAGCTGGCGCGCTTCTTTAAAGGAGCACTGGAGAATTCGGGAAGACCACGCCGGATTGAGTCTGGAAGAATGACGTCTTCAATATAAAACCACTCCGAGGGCCACTCTTCGGATGCCTTCTTCGGAGTGCCGGACGGGTATCCAGTCCCGGCTATGCGCCAGACTTCGGCGCCGCCCACCTTGAATATATATCCCTTTTGGGAGTGGGGGACGAGGCAAAAAAAATTCTGCCATAGCTCGAAATGAGCTTCGCAGCCTAGGAACAGCTCGCAAAGAGCGACGAAGCCCGTGATATGCAGGATGGAGCCCGGTGTCAGATTGTGTAGTTGAAGGCCGTAGTACTCCAGTAGACCTCTGAGGAAAGGATGAATAGGAAATCCTATGCCCCTCAAGAGGAAGGAAACGAAGCACACCTGCTCCTCTTTAGAAGGATTGGGGAAATTCTCTGCCAGGGCTTCGCCGTCGATGGAAGTTAATCCAGCCCGAACGGAGATTAGATCCGCGGGAGGAAGGTATCCCTACGTGTGAAGTTTGCTCAGATGGGCGTGGGATACCGAACAACTTTCCCAGTCGCCTTTTTGAGGGCCGTTGGGGCGCAAGGAAGAGCTAGGAGCACTAGCCATGTTTGGCTGATTTTCTATGGCGAGTTCTCAGGATTTCCGCAGGGTGTGGAATGGTCTCTGAGATCTGATCTCTTTAAATAGGCGCTTTTCCCACACGATCAAGGGGTTATTTGTGAAAAAACACCTAGACTATTCACAATTGTTTGACACGTGGAAGCCGAGGCGACGGCAGCGAAGAATCAATGGAAAATGGTATTTAATGTGCAGCCGAACTATCATCAATCCGAAGTAGGATGGAGAATCCGCCTTGCAAAGCCGAAGACATAAAGCCGGATACTACATCGTCATTGAAGGCAAGGTCGGGGGCTACTGAGGGAGTCCTGGATTAAGGGTTCCTCGGATGGTCGAGCTATGTGACATGGGCCGGACTAATGGGCCGCGAAGATACAAGATGGAAGGCTTTCCCCCGTGTCCGGATGGGACTCTCCTTGGCGTGGATAGCAAGCTTGGCGGCTAGTCGTGTAGTTTCCTTTCTCTGTAAACCGACTTTGTACAATTCTGGCCCCCTGCGGTGTCTATATAAGCCAGAGGGCTTAGTCCGTAGAGACGATCATAATCATACATGCTAGCATCTAGGGTTTAGCCATTACGATCTCAAGGTAGATCAACTCTTGTAACCCCTATACTCATAAAAGTCAATCAAGCAGGAAGTAGGGTATTACCTCCATTAAGAGGGCCCGAACCTAGGTAAACATCGTGTCCCCTGCCTCCTGTTACCTTCGATCCTCAGACGAACAGTTCGGGACCCCCTACCCGAGATCGGCCTGTTTTGACACCGACAGCCGTACATTGAGTAAGTTCTCGGTACATTGTTTCGCAACTTCAAATTCCTTTGAACCGCTCTTATATCCCGTATAAATTTGATACAGTCGATACGTCACCAAATTCTCGTATAGAACGGTGATCCAAAAGGATTCCGTCGAAGAGTATGAGTTTCTGGCAAAGCATGAAGGCGGCTATCCCGATTTCATCTCTTGGTTCAAACAAACGATAATTTCCATTAGACCATTTCATTTCTTCGTCTAATTTGTGGCTAATGCAACAATCCCTTTCGTATTAAACTTGTAGGCTAAGTCAGAGTTTATGGACGCCGAATTGAGACAAGTAGCTAATGGTTTTGACTTTAAGGTCCGTTCATTTGACAAGTACGACATCAAGAGGTATCGCTTTCGTACCTATGGCAAAGAGCTATCTATGGCCGACCAAAAGTCTACAAATTGTTGTGCCTCTGCTATCGGCGAAGGACATACCGAGTATTATGGAAGAGTTGAAGCAATTTATGAACTTCAATTCTATGGTGCAAACCGACCAAACGTCGTAGTCTTCAAATGTTATTCGTTCCAGCCGAAGGAGACTAGAAGGACTCATGAACATATAGGGCTAGTGGAAATCAAACAAAGCACCCATTTGGATGTTCCCGATGTCTATATTATGGCTCAAGGGGCAACCCAAGTTTTCTATCTACCGTGGGCCTGTCAAAGTGATCCAAATCTCAATGGTTGGGATGTCGTTTATGAAGTGCCGCCACTTGTTAGACCACCTCGCCCCAATGAATAGGATTATGAACCTCACATTAACCCAAACACATATGAAGGAGAATACTTCCAAGAAACACGTCTTTCCAAAAACGTTTCAAGAACCTCTCTACTTCACCCCAGAACATTGAAGTAGACAGCGATAGTGAACCCCGACTTCACCCCTGAGCCGGAACAAGAAGAGCCTGAACTACAAGAGGTTACTGCTGCGGATGACCTGTCAATGCTTGACCGATTACGTAAAGGTGGCCTTCGACATGATGATGCATTTATTAATGATGATGATGAGCACGTCATTACTGATAGTGATGATGATGATGATGCATTATTGATCCCGGAGCATTTATTAAACCCGACGATCCAGATTATGTTGGAAATATGCCCTAGAGGCAATAATAAATTGGTTATTATTATATTTCCTTGTTCATGATAATCGTTATTACCCATGCTAGAATTGTATTGATAGGAAACTCAGATACATGTGTGGATACATAGACAACACCATGTCCCTAGTAAGCCTCTAGTTGACTAGCTCGTTGATCAATAGATGGTTACGGTTTCCTGACCATGGACATTGGATGTCGTTGATAACGGGATCACATCATTAGGAGAATGATGTGATGGACGAGACCCAATCCTAAGCCTAGCACAAGATCGTGTAGTTCGTTTGCTCAGAGCTTTTCTAATGTCAAGTATCATTTCCTTGGACCATGAGATTGTGCAACTCCCGGATACCGTAGGAATGCTTTGGGTGTACCAAACGTCACAACGTAACTGGGTGGCTATAAAGGTGCACTACAGGTATCTCCGAAAGTGTCTGTTGGGTTGGCACGAATCGAGACTGGGATTTGTCACTCCGTGTAAACGGAGAGGTATCTCTGGGCCCACTCGGTAGGACATCATCATAATGTGCACAATGTGACCAAGGAGTTGATCACGGCATGATGTGAGTTACGGAACGAGTAAAGAGACTTGCCGGTAACGAGATTGAACAAGGTATCGGGATACCGACGATCGAATCTCGGGCAAGTACCATACCGATTGACAAAGGGAATTGGGTACGGGATTGATTGAATCCTCGACATCATGGTTCATCCGATGAGATCATCGAGGAGCATGTGGGAGCCAACATGGGTATCCAGATCCCGCTGTTGGTTATTGACCGGAGAGTCGTCTCGGTCATGTCTGCATGTCTCCCGAACCCGTAGGGTCTACACACTTAAGGTTCGGTGACGCTAGGGTTATAGAGATATTAGTATGCGGTAACTCGAAAGTTGTTTGGAGTCCCGGATGAGATCCCGGACATCACGAGGAGTTCCGTAATGGTCCTGAGGTAAAGATTTATATATGGGAAGTCTTATTTTGGTCGCCGGAAAAGTTTCGCACTTTATCGGTATTGTATCGGGAGTGCCGAAAGGGGTCCGGGGGTCCACCAAGGGGGCCACCAGCCCCGGGGGGCCACATGGGCTGTAGGGGGTGCACCTTGGCCTATATTTGCCAAGGGCACCAGCCCCAAGAGGCCCATGCGCCAAGAGATAAGAAAAAAAGGAGAGTCCTAAAGGGGGAAGGCACCTCCGAGGTGCCTTGGGGGGGAAGGACTCCTCCCTGGCCGCACCCTTCCTTGGAGGAAGGGCCAAGGCTGCGCCCCCCCTCTCCCTTGGCCCTATATATAGTGGGGGGGAGGGAGGGCAGCAATACCTAAGCCCTGGCGCCTCCCTCTCCCTCCCGTGACACACCTCCCTCCTCCCGCAGCGCTTGGCGAAGCCCTGTTGGAATCCCGCTACTTCCACCACCACGCCGTCGTGCTGCTGGATCTCCATCAACCTCTCCTCCCCCCTTGCTGGATCAAGAAGGAGGAGACGTCGCTGCTCCGTACGTGTGTTGAACGCGGAGGTGCCGTCCGTTCGGCGCTAGGATCATCGGTGATTTGGATCACGACGAGTAAGACTCCATCAACCCCGTTCTCTTGAACGCTTCCGCTCGCGATCCACAAGGGTATGTAGATGCACTCCCCTTCCCCTCGTTGCTAGATTACTCCATAGATTGATCTTGGTGATGCGTAGAAAATTTTGAATTTCTGCTACGTTCCCCAACAGTGGCATCATGAGCTAGGTCTATGCGTAGTTTCTATGCACGAGTAGAACACAAAGAAATTGTGGGCGTAGATGTTGCCAATTCTTCTTGCCGCTACTAGTCTTATCTTGTTTCGGCGGCATTGTGGGATGAAGCGGCCCGGACCGACCTTACACGTACGCTTACGTGAGACAGGTTCCACCGACTGACATGCACTAGTTGCATAAGGTGGCTAGCGGGTGTCTGTCTCTCCCACTTTAGTCGGAACGGATTCGATGAAAAGGGTCCTTATGAAGGGTAAATAGAAATTGGCATATCACGTTGTGGTTTTACGTAGGTAAGAAACGTTCTTGCTAGAAACCTATACAAGCCACGTAAAAACTTGCAACAACAATTAGAGGACGTCTAACTTGTTTTTGCAGCATGTGCTATGTGATGTGATATGGCCAGAAGATGTGATGAATGATATATGTGATGTATGAGATTGATCATATTCTTGTAATAGGAATCACGACTTGCATGTCGATGAGTATGACAACCGGCAGGAGCCATAGGAGTTGTCTTTATTTTTTGTATGACCTGCGTGTCATTGAATAACGCCATGTAAATTACTTCACTTTATTGCTAAGCGCGTTAGCCATAGAAGTAGAAGTAGTCGTTGGCGTGACAACTTCATGAAGACACAATGATGGAGATCATGATGATGGAGATCATGGTGTCATGCCGGTGACAAAGTTGATCATGGTGCCCCGAAGATGGAGATCAAAGGAGCAAAATGATATTGGCCATATCATGTCACTATTTGATTGCATGTGATGTTTATCATGGTATGCATCTTATTTGCTTAGAATGACGGTAGCATAAATAAGATGATCCCTCACTAAAATTTCAAGAGACGTGTTCCCCCTAACTGTGCACCGTTGCGAAGGTTCGTTGTTTCGAGGCACCACGTGATGATCGGGTGTGATAGATTCTAACGTTCGAATACAACGGGTGTTGACGAGCCTAGCATGTATAGACATGGCCTCAGAACACATGCAAAACACTTAGGTTGACTTGACGAGCCTAGCATGTACAGAGATGGCCTCGGGACACAAGAGACCGAAAGGTCGAGCATGAGTCGTATAGAAGATACGATCAACATGGAGATGTTCACCGATGATGACTAGTCCGTCTCACGTGATGATCGGACACGGCCTAGTTTGACTCGGATCATGTATCACTTAGATGACTAGAGGGATGTCTATCTGAGTGGGAGTTCATTAAATAATCAGATGAACTTCATTATCATGAACATAGTCAAAAAGTCTTTGCAAATTATGTCATAGCTTGCGCTTTAGCTCTACTGTTTAAGATATGTTCCTAGAGAAAATTTAGTTGAAAGTTGATAGTAGCAATTATGCGGACTGGGTCCGTGAACTGAGGATTGTCCTCATTACTGCACAGAAGGCTTATGTCCTTAATGCACCGCTCGGTGTGCTGAACCTCAGCGTCGTCTGTAGATGTTACGAAACATCTGACATACACGTTTTGATGACTACGTGATAGTTCAGTGCGGTTTAGAATTGTGGCACCAAAGACATTTTTGAAATGTCGCAGAACATGTGAGATGTTCCGAAGACTGAAATTGGGATTTCAGACTAGTGCCCACGTCAAGAGGTATGAGACCTCTGACAAGTTTCTTAAGCGTGCAAACTAAGGGAGAAAAGCTCAATCGTTGAGCATGTGCTCAGATTGTCTGAGTGCCACAATCGCTTGAATCAAGTGGGAGTTAATCTCCCAGATGAGATAGTGATAGTTCTCCATAGTCACTGCCACCAAGCTAGTAGAGCTTCGTGATGAACTATAAATATCAAGGATAGATGATAATCCTTGAGCAACTCGCGATGTTTGACACTGCGAAAGTAGAAATCAAGAAGGAGCATCAATTGTTGATGGTTAGTAAAATCACTAGTTTCTAGAAGGGCAAGGGCAAAAGGGACACTTCATGAAACAACAAATCGTTTGCTGCTCTAGTGAAGAATCCCAAGGTTGAACCCAAACCCGAGACTAAGTGCTTCTGAAATGAGGGGAACGGTCACTGAAGCAGGACTACCCTAGATACTTGGTAGATGAGAAGGCAGGCAAGGTTGACAGAAGTATATTGGATATACGTTATATGAATGTGTACTTTACTAGTACTCCCAGCAGCACCAGGGTATTAGATACCGGTTCGGTTGCTAAGTGTTAGTAACTCGAAATAAAAGCTGCGGAATAAACGGAGACTAGCTAAAGGTGAGATGACGATATGTGTTGGAAGTGTTTCCAAGGTTGATGTGATCAAGCATCGCATGCTCCCTCTACCATCGAGATTTGGTGTTTGCGTTAAGCATGATTGGAGTATGTTTATCGCAATACGGTTATTCATTTAAGGAGAATAATGGTTACTCTGTTTATTTGAATAATACCTTCAATGGTCTTGCACCTAAAATGAATCTCGATCGTAGTGATACACATGTTCATGCCAAAAGATATAAGATAGTAATGATAGTACCACATACTTGTGGCACTGCCACTTGAGTCATATTGGTATAGAAACGCATGAAGAAGCTCCATGTAGATGGATCTTTGGACTCACTCGTTTTTGAAAAGAATGAGACATGCGAACCATGTCTATTGGTATATATGCATGAAGAAACTCCATGCAGATGGATCGTTTGGACTCACTTGATTTTGAATCACTTGAGACATGCAAATCATACCACATGGGCAAGATGACTGAAAGGGCTCGTTTTCAGTAAGATGGAACAAGAGAGCAACTTGTTGGATGTAATACATTTTGATGTGTGCAGTCCAATGAGTGCTGAGGCATGCAGTGGATATCGTTAAGTTCTTACTTCATAGATGATTTGAGTAGATGCTGAGTGTATTTACTTGATGAAACACAAGTCTGGATTATTGAAAGGTTCAAGTAAAGTTGAAGATCGTCGTGACAAGAGGATAAAATGTCTGTGATATGATCATAGAGATGAGTATCTGAGTTACGAGTTTGGCACACAATTAAGACATTGTGGAAAGTGTTTCACAATTAATACCGCCTGGAACACCATAGTGTGATGGTGTGTCCGAACATCATAACTGCACCCTATTGGATATGGTGCATACCATGATGTCTCTTATCGAATTACCACTATCGTTTATGGGTTAGGCATTAGAGACAACCGCATTCACTTTAAAAAGGGGCACCACGCAATTCCGTTGAGACGACACCGTTTAGAGAAACCTAAGTTGTCGTTTCTTAAAAGTTTGGGGCTGCGATGCTTATGTGAAAAAGCTTCAGGCTGATAAGTTCGAACCCAAAGCGGATAAATGCGTCTTCATAGAATACCCAAAAACAGTTGGATATACCTCCTATTTCAGATCTGGAAGCAAAAGTAATTGCTTCTAGAAACGGGTCCTTTCTCGAGGAAAAGTTTCTCTCGAAAGAATTGAGTGGGAGGATGGTGGAGACTTGATAAGGTCATTGAACCGTCACTTCAACTAGTGTGTAGCAGGGCACAGGAAGTTGTTCCTGTGGCACCTACACCAATTGAAGTGGAAGCTTATGATAGTGATCATGAAACTTCGGATCAAGTCACCACCAAACCTCGTAGGACGACGAGGATGCGTGCTACTTCAGAGTGGTACGTGATCCTGTCTGAGATATCATGTTGTTGGACAATACTGAACCTACGGGCTATGGAGAAGCGATGGTGGGCCCATATTCCGACAAATGGTTAGAAGCCATGAAATCCAAGATAAATGGATCTTTGAGAAGAAGACGGACGTGGACGGTAATGTTACCGTCTATAAAGCTCGACTTGTGGCAAAGAGTATTTCCACAAGTTCAAGGAGTTGACTACGATGAGATTTTCTCATCCGTAGCGATGCTTAAGTCCGTTGGAATCATGTTAGCATTAGCTGCATTTATGAAATCTGGCAGGTGGATGTCAAAACAAGTTTCCTTACCAGTTTTCGTAAGGAAAGGTTGTATGTGATACAATCAGAAAAGTTTTGTCGATCCTAAGGATGCTAAAAGGTATGCTAGCTCTAGCGATCCTTCCATGGATTAGAGCAAGCATCTCGGAGTCAGAATATACGCTTTGATGGAGTGATCAAAGTTTTTGGGTTTATACAAAGTTTGTTAGAAACTTGTATTTACAATAAAGTGAGTGGGAGCGCTACAACATTTCTGATAAGTATATGTGAATGACATATTGTTGATCCGAAATGATGTAGAATTTCTGGAAAGCATAAAGGGTTGTTTGAAAGGAGTTTTTCAAAGGAAGACCTGGATAAAGCTGCTTACATATTGGGCATCAAGATCTATAGAGATAGATCAAGACGCCTAATGATACTTTCAAAGAACGCACACCTTGACATGATTTTGAAAGAGTTCAAAATAGATCAGCAAAGAAGGAGTTCTTGGCTCTGTTACAAGGTGTGAGTATTGAGTAAGACTCAAGACCTGACCACAGCAGAAGAGAGAGAAAGGACGAAGGTCGTCCCTTATGCTTTAGACATAGGCTCTACAGTATGCTATGTTGTGTACTGCACATGAAGTGTGCCTTGCCATGAGTCGGTCAAGGGGTACAATAGTGATCCGGGAATGGATCACATGACAGCGGTCGAACTTATCCTTAGTATCTAGTGGACTAAGGAATTTTCTCGATTATGGAGGTGAAAAGGAGTTCGGCGTAAAGGGTTACGTCGATGCAAACTTTGACACTAATCCGGATAACTCTGAGTAGTAAACCGGATTCGTATCGTAGAGCAGTTATTTGAAATGGCTCCAAGTAGCGCGTGGTAGCATCCACAAGATGACATAGATATTCGTAAAGCACACACGGATCTGAAAGGTTCAGACCCGTTGACTAAATAACCTCTCTCACAAGCATAACATGATCCAACCAGAACTCATTGAGTGTTAATCACATAGAGATGTGAACTAGATTGTTGACTCTAGTAAACTCTTTGGATGTTGGTCACATGGTGATGTGACCTGTGAGTGTTAATCACATGGTGATGTGGACTAGATTATTGACTCTAGTGCAAGTGGGAGACTGTTGGAAATATGCCCTAGAGGCAATAGTAAATTGGTTATTATTATATTTCCTTGTTCATGATAATCGTTTATTATCCATGCTAGAATTGTATTGATAGGAAACTCAGATACATGTGTGGATACATAGACAACACCATGTCCCTAGTAAGCCTCTAGTTGACTAGCTCGTTGATCAATAGATGGTTACGGTTTCCTGACCATGGACATTGGATGTCGTTGATAACGGGATCACATCATTAGGAGAATGATGTGATGGACGAGACCAAATCCTAAGCCTAGCACAAGATCGTGTAGTTCGTTTGCTCAGAGCTTTTCTAATGTCAAGTATCATTTCCTTGGACCATGAGATTGTGCAACTCCCGGATACCGTAGGAATGCTTTGGGTGTACCAAACGTCACAACGTAACTGGGTGGCTATAAAGATGCACTACAGGTATCTCCGAAAGTGTCTGTTGGGTTGGCACGAATCGAGACTGGGATTTGTCACTCCGTGTAAACGGAGAGGTATCTCTGGGCCCACTCAGTAGGACATCATCATAATGTGCACAATGTGACCAAGGAGTTGATCACGGGATGATGTGAGTTACGGAACGAGTAAAGAGACTTGCCGGTAACGACATTGAACAAGGTATCGGGATACCGACGATCGAATCTCGGGCAAGTACCATACCGATTGACAAAGGGAATTGGGTACGGGATTGATTGAATCCTCGACATCATGGTTCATCCGATGAGATCATCGAGGAGCATGTGGGAGCCAACATGGGTATCCAGATCCCGCTGTTGGTTATTGACCGGAGAGTCGTCTCGGTCATGTCTGCATGTCTCCCGAACCCGTAGGGTCTACACACTTAAGGTTCGGTGACGCTAGGGTTATAGAGATATTAGTATGCGGTAACCCGAAAGTTGTTCGGAGTCCCGGATGAGATCCCGGACGTCACGAGGAGTTCCGGAATGGTCCTGAGGTAAAGATTTATATATGGGAAGTCTTATTTTGGTCGCCGGAAAAGTTTTGCACTTTATCGGTATTGTACCGGGAGTGCCGAAAGGGGTCCGGGGGTCCACCAAGGGGGCCACCAGCCCCGGGGGGCCACATGGGCTGTAGGGGGTGCGCCTTGGCCTATATGGGCCAAGGGCACCAGCCCCAAGAGGCCCATGCGCCAAGAGATAAGAAAAAAAGGAGAGTCCTAAAGGGGGAAGGCACCTCCGAGGTGCCTTGGGGGGAAGGACTCCTCCCTGGCCGCACCCTTCCTTGGAGGAAGGGACAAGGCTGCGCCCCCCCTCTCCCTTGGCCCTATATATAGTGGGGGGGGAGGGAGGGCAGCAATACCTAAGCCCTGGCGCCTCCCTCTCCCTCCCGTGACACACCTCCCTCCTCCCGCAGCGCTTGGCGAAGCCCTGTTGGAATCCCGCTACTTCCACCACCACGCCGTCGTGCTGCTGGATCTCCATCAACCTCTCCTCCCCCCTTGCTGGATCAAGAAGGAGGAGACGTTGCTGCTCCATACGTGTGTTAAACGCGGAGGTGCCCTCCGTTCGGCGCTAGGATCATCGGTGATTTGGATCACGACGAGTACGACTCCATCAACCCCGTTCTCTTGAACGCTTCCTCTCGCGATCTACAAGGGTATGTAGATGCACTCCCCTTCCCCTCATTGCTAGATTACTCCATAGATTGATCTTGGTGATGCGTAGAAAATTTTGAATTTCTGCTACGTTCCCCAACAGATTATTATTAGGTATTTAATTTTTTATGTTGTACTTGATTTATATACTTACTTGTATGATTGTATGATTTAAATAGTTACTTGTATAATTTTCTTACTTTGTATGATTGTTTCTTATACATAGTGCCATGGTCTTGATGTCCGTCCCCGTCGGCCCTCGCCCGCTTTATGATTCATATGTGGTAAATTCTCTTTCATAACTATTTGTTGCATTTTGCATTTATGACAATTATGGCCATCAAGTTGACATAGAGATATTTTAATCTAGGAGGTATGTGAACCGGAATTTGAAACCGACCCTCTTGTCGAGAAGTTAATTTATTTTAAAAATAAAATGAGTATTTGAAAGAAACAATTAAAATAATTTAAGAAGAGAAGATGACATTGGAGTTGTATGTTGCCGATGTCGTCGATGATCACAAGATGAAGATGAATGCAATGCGCTTGAAGATGGATGCAATGCGCCCGAAGCTTAAGAAGATTAGAAAATATGCCATTGATAATGAGGCTTGGTATCATTATGCCGTTGGATTAATTGTTACCTTAGTTGCGACCTTCATCACATTTGTTGTGATGAGGGTAAGTTTTCTCTAGTGTTTTGCTTAACACATGCATACTTAGCTTATTTTCCTCCTAAATGGCATAATTACCTAAGTTAGATAAAAAATGAGCTTTACTTACGTAAGTTGGCTCAAAAATGGCATCATCACCTAGGTTACCACAAAAATGACCTATACTTATTTTTCTCCAAATTGACATAACAAGCTTAGTTGACCTATACTTTACCTAGGATAGCTATAAAATGACCTATACTTAGCATTTTTCCTCCTAAATGACTTAATATGCTTAGTTAGCTAAAAATGGCATAACTACCTAGGATAGCTCAACAATGATCTATACTTAGCTTAACTAGTTCATTTATGACATAATTAGCTTACTTAGGTAAAAATGGCATAACTACCTAGGTTAGCTCAAAAAAGACCTATACTTAGCTTATTCAGTTCATTTATGACATACTTAGCATACTTAGGTAAAAGATGACATGATAATCTTTGTTACCTCCAGAATGACATAGACTTAGCTTATTTTCCATGAAAATGACATAATAACCTTACTAAGCTCCAAAATGATCTATTTACCTAGCTTACCTCTAAATGACCTACACTTAGCATTTTTACCTAGCTTAGCTCAAAAATGACATTTTTACCTACCTTAGTTAGAAGAAGAAGATAAAGGAGAGGAGACGAGAAAAAGAAAGAGAAGAAAAATTCTTCTTCTCCTTCTCCTTCTTCTTCTTCTTCTTCTTCTTCTTCTTCTAGTCTTCTTCTTCTTTCCCAATTTGCAGATTTGCATTCGATGAGGAAGCTTGCATTGATGGAGTCTACTCTTCTCCTTGTGCTTCCTTTTTGTTTTGATTTTGTAGGATGAACAAGGCCTTTGCCGTCCACCAGGCATGCCTTTGCCGTCAGCCATGGCAGACGGCAAAGTGCCTGATTCCTGTAGTGTAGGTAGGTATGGTGGACTCTTGAAAATAAGATTTGGGTTTAAGGGTTTTTGGATGCACAGGTAGTATCTCTACTTGGTGCGGAATTTTTGGCTAGCAAAGATGGGGGGCAAGCACCACATGTTGAAGGATCTATGACAATATAACTTCTATGTGAATATGAACAAACATAAACCATTCCGTTGTCTTCCTTGTCCAACGTCAACAATTTTGGCATATAATATTTTAATGGGGGCTCACAATCACAAAAGATTTCCAAGATAGTGTATTTGCATGTGAAGGTTATCTTCCTTCTACTAATCATTCATTAATTGCTTGTATGACCAATATTGTGATTGTCAAGCTTCAAAAGATTTTACTTTCTAAACCCCATTTGAAGCTACCATTAGCCATGATATAATTTCAACTTAATGGTGTTCAACTCATTCAACAATTTACTCATAGGATATAAGTGAAGCACAAGAGTAAATGACAAACTACTCCAAAATGATATAAGTGAAGATCAAGCGAGTAGTTAAGTAAATAGGTAGCCATTTGAGGATTCTCTCTTATTAAAAAACTTTCATATCTAAGTATTTTATTAAAACATAAAGCAAAACAAAACAAAATGCATTCCAAGAATAGCACACATCATGTGAAGAAGCAAAAACTTAGGCTCAACCGATACTAACCGATAATTGTTGAAGAAGAAAGGTGGGATGCCTACCGGGGCATCCCCAAGCTTAGATGCTTGAGACTTCTTGAAATATTATCTTGGGGTGCCTTGGGCATCCCCAAGCTTGAGCTTTTGTGTCTCCTTAATTCCTCTCATATCACGGTTTTCCTCAATCTCAAAAGCTTCATCCACACAAAACTTAACAAGAACTCGTGAGATAAGTTAGTATAAACCAATGCAAAAACCTTGTCATTCTCTACTGTAGGAAATCACTAAAATTATTATTCAACATTGCATACTAAATGCCTTTGCATATTTAATACTCCTATCCTCAAATATAATCATCAAACAAGCAAACATATGCAAACAATGCAAACATAATAGTAATCTTCCAAAACAGTACAGTTTGTAAAGAAAACAAGAGTATCAATACTTCTTAAACTCCAAAGATTATGAAAATTTACCACACTGTAGAAAATTTATCAGATCTTATTTTCCAAAAAGTTTCAACATTTTATCACATTTTGACTTTTCTAGGAAATTTTGCAACAGCGGTAAACTTTCTGTTTTCAAACAGCAACATGTAGACTTGTAAATAAGCATAGTAAAGGCTATCAATGCCGCTTTTATTGAAATAAAAGATGCAAAAAATTATTCTAAATAATAGCAAGCAAATCCTAACAAAATAAATTGATGCTCCAAGAAAAACACATATCATGTGACAAATGAAAACATAGCTCCAAGTGAGGTTACTGATAATGTTGGAGACGAAAGAGGGGATGCCTTCCGGGGCATCCCCAAGCTTAGTTTCTTGGATCTTCCTTGAATATTACCTTGGTGTGCCTTGGGAATCCCCAAGCTTAGGGTCTTGTCGCTTCTTATTCTCCTCATA
Organism: Triticum aestivum; assembly: GCF_018294505.1. Classification (NCBI taxonomy): domain Eukaryota; kingdom Viridiplantae; phylum Streptophyta; class Magnoliopsida; order Poales; family Poaceae; genus Triticum; species Triticum aestivum. Next base: position 327,266,658 of record NC_057802.1, on the reverse strand, counting down.
TCGACATCTCACCCAAAACTTGAAAACTTCAATCACACAAAACTTAACGGAACTTTGTGAGATAGGTTAATATGATAAAGATCAAACCATTCCACTTTGGTACTTCCAAAGAAAAGATTAATAATTGTTCTCACACAATTCCTACTGTACCTCATCATTTACACAATTTGTATTGAGCAATATAAGCCATAGAAACTAGAAAACAAGCAAACTTTGCATTGAAAACAGAATCTGTCAAAAACAGAATAGTCTATAGTAATCTGTACTAAAACCATATTTATGCTACTCCAAAAATTCTGACAAAATAGTAAAACGTAGAGAATTTGTATATCTATCACCTGTAAAAAATTCATATCAAAAGCACATTCCAGTGAATTTTAAAAATTCCTGGGCTGAGAGCAAAAGGTTCTGTTTTTGGACAGAATCAAGACAACTATTATCCGCACTATCCCAAGGGCTTCACTTGGCACTTTATTGAATCAAAAGCAATAAAACATGATTACTACAGTAGCCTAATCATGTGAAACAAAAAATAGTAGGTAATAGTGTTGGGTTGTCTCCCAACAAGCGCTTTTCTTTAATGCCTTCTTAGCTAAGCATGATGATTTTAATGATGCTCACATAAAAGTAAAGAATTGAACATAACAAGAGCATCATGAAGCATATGAATAGCACATTTAAGTCTAACCCACTTCCTATGCATAGGGATTTTGTGAGCAAACAACTTATGGGAACAAGAATCAACTAGCATAGGAAGGCAAAACAAGCAAAACTTCAATATTTTCAACACATAGGAAGGAAACTTGATATTATTTAAATACCTACAAGCATATGTTCCTCTCTCATAGTAATTTTTAGTAGCATCATGAATGAATTCAACAATATAGCTATCACATAAAGCACTCTTTTCATGATGCATAAGCATAGAAATTTTGTCACTCTCCACATAAGCAAATTTATTCTCATCAATAGTAGTGGGAGCAAACTCAACAAAATAACTATCATGAGATTGGAAATTAAAATCATGATGACAAGTTTCATTGTTTTCATTATTCTTTATAACATATATGCGATCACCATAATCATCATAGATAGCAACTTTGTTTTGAAACCTCTTCCAAAATAGTGGATACATCACTGAATAAATTCATGGCCTCTCCAAATCCACTTTCATCACTATAATCATCATAAATAGGAGGCATGCAATCATTATAAGAAATTTGCACATAAAATCTTGGGGGACTAAAAATATCATATTCATCAAACATAGCATCCCCAATCTTATGCCTTTGCATATCATTAGCATCATGGATATTCAAAGAATTCATACTAACAACATTGCAACCATGCTCGTCATTTATACCAAACATTCTATTGAATTCTTCTTCTATCAATTGAGCACAATTTTCTTTCCATCATTTTCACGAAATACATTATGAAGATGAATAATATAATGCAACCTCAATTCCATTTTTTGTAGTTTTCTTTTATAAACCAAACTAGTGATAAAAACAATAAACTAAAAGATTCAATTGCAAGATCTAAAGATATACCTTCAAGAACTCACCTCCCCGGCAACAGCGCCAGAAAAGAGCTTGATGTCTACTACGCAACTTTATTCTTGTAGACACGTGTTGGGCCTCCAAGCGTAGAGTTTTGTAGGATAGTAGTAATTTTCCCTCAAGTGGATGACCTAAGGTTTATCAATCTGTGGGAGGCATAGGATGAAGATGGTCTCTCTCAAACGACCCTGTAACCAAATAATAAAAAGTCACTTGTGTCCCCAACACACCCAATACACTGGCAAATTGTATAGGTGCACTAGTTCAGCGAAGAGATGGTGATAAAAACAGCAATGTAGCGAATAGTAAACGGGCACAAAAATGGTATTTCAATGCTTAAAAATGAGGCCTAGGGTCCGTACTTTCGCTAGTGCAATCTCTCAATAGTGCTAATATAACTGGATCATATAACCACCCCTCAAAGTGCGATGAAGAATCACTCCAAAGTTCCTATCTAGCGGAGAACATAAGAAGAAATTATTTGTAGGGTACGAAACCACCTCGAAGCTATTCTTTCTGATCGATATATCCAAGAGTTCATACTAAAATAACACCAAATAATTTCAGATTCATAAAACTCAATCCAACACAAAGAACCTCAAAAAGTGCCCCAAGATTTCTACCGGAGTAACAAAGACAAGAACGTGCATCAACCCCTATGCGTAGATTACCCCAATGTCACCTCGGGAATCCACAAGTTGAGTGCCAAAACATACAGCAAGTGAATCAACACGATACCCCATTGCCACCACGAGTATTCATATGCAAGGCATATATCAAGTGCTCTCAAATCCATAAAAGTATTCAATCTGATAAAACGAAATCTCAAAGGGAAAACTCAATTCACAACAAGATAGAGAGGGGAAAACACCATATGATCTGGCCATATTAACACGAGAGAGAGAGAGAGAGATTAAACAATTAGCTACTGGTACAAACCCTCAACCCCGAGGGTGGACTACTCCCTCCTCATCGTGGTGGCCGCCGGGATGATGAAGATGGCCACCGGTGATGATTCCCTCCTCCGACAGGGTGCCGAAACAGGGTCTAGATTCGTTTTTGGTGGCTACAGAGCCTTGCGGCGGCGGAACTTCTGTTCTAGGTTAACCCCGAGGGTTTTTGGAATATTTGGGATTTTATAGGGTAAAGAGGGGGTGTGGGACGCCACCAAAGTGGGCACAACCCACCTGGGCGCACCTAGGCCCCCCGGTGCGCCCTGGTGGATTGTGCCCCCTCGGGGCACCCCCAGGTGCTGCTCTGGCCCATTGATGGTGTTCTGGTCCATAAAAAATCCACAAAAAGTTTCGCGATGTTTGGACTCCGTTTGATATTGATTTCCTGCGATGTAAAAAACATGCAAAAAACAGCAACTGGCACTTGGCACCATGTCAATAGGTTAGTCCCAAAAAATGATATAAAGTTGCTATCAAATGATTGTAAAACATCCAAGAATGATAATATATCAGCATGAATACATCATAAATTATAGATACGTTGGAGACGTATCAGACCACAACCCACCAAGGCCCACCTGGTGGTCCTGGCGCGCCCAGGTGGGTTGTGTCCACCTGGTGCGCCTCCCTCTGATGTTATTTGCACCAAAAATTCTTAAATATTCAGAAAAAATCATATTAAATTTTTAGAGGATTCTGAGAACTTTTATTTTTGGGTCAATTTTTTATTGCACGGGAAAATCAGAAAACAGAAAAAACATGGCATTTTATTCTATTTAACTAAAGAAAACAGAAAGCAAAAGGTAGGGACAGAAGGTAGTGCTCACTAAGTTCATCAACTTCATACCTCTAAAAAATGATCCATAAATAAGGTTGATCAAGTCTTATTAACAACCACTTTCGATTAGCATGAAACCGAAGAACTTTCATAAACCAGTAAGTTACCTCAACAGGGATATGAATGCCCCCAACAATAAGCATTTCATATTTCTTTTTAACAGTAGGTAGAGGTAGTTGAAAACTTCCAATAGTGATTGTCGGAGATTTTTCAATAACATTAATACCATTCACTTGGAATTGTTTGTTCGGAAAGTGCACCGTGTGCTCATTACCATTGATATGAAAAGTGACCTTACTTTTATTGCAATCAATAACAGCCCCTGTAGTATTCAAGAAGGGTCTACCAAGGGTAATCAACATGCACTACTGCAGGATGCTGCTAACGCGACACTACGATCAGAGACCCTTTGAAGAAACTGTGTGCGATGCATTAATCGCAAATGGTGATGTAAAAAAACCGTCAAAAAATATGCAAAACGTTTCGATGAATGATACATCAAACACGGTTCAGATTTTAGTTGCGTGTGCGATGAGGGGCATATGGTTGATTTGTACGAACTGTTTGCGATGAACAGAACAACATAAACGGGCAGCCAGATCAAGGTGTGTGCGATATACGATATACTGTTCACTCCGATGAACCGTTTGCGATGAGTGAGGTGAACACAAACGATTCGGCGTAACAAGATGTGTCTGATACCCGGCAAACAGGTCGGTAATCGGAATTGTGTGTGATCATTATAGACAGCCCATACGGTCTTTTTTCGTAAAGTGTGCTCGTCAGGGTACACAGTTCAACAAACCAACCTGTTGGCGATAATGTAGAAGATCTCTGTCGAATACATATTACTAACCGTCTGCGATGAGATTGACGGGATAAACAGAGATATATACAGTATGCTTAATTTAGTCCTTCTTCTTCTTCTTGTTCTTGTTGGATGGCCCCGCGACATCGTCTTGGCGAGGACGCTTCGTGCCGCTGACCATTGGCTTTTCATCGCTGCCGCCGTCATCATCGTCGTTGCTGTCGTCGTTGTCGTCCTACTCGTTCGACCATTCCTCCTCATCATCATCGTTGTCCTCTTCTTTGTCCTCCGACAGCTCCTTGTCCGTCTGCGTCTGACGACTCCAGAGGCGGCGTCCCTTCCATGAACCTGATATAATCGAGGTCTGGGCTCGATGCCGGACTCATGGAAGATGAGCGGATGATTCCGATGTTGACCTATCATCGGGCGCCAGACTGCTGGCCGAACTGTCGTCCTCGCTATCGCTCAACATGGCTGCAGAGTGTGTGCCAGTGTGTAGCGCGGCCTGTCGGGGACGATGAAGATGGTGGACACTTAAGCGGGGTATGCACAGAAGAGGAGCTGCCAATTGAAGCGGGGATTGAAGCGGGGGTTGACGTATTATCTAACCGCTGATATAATGAACCCGATTACTTGTACCCGGTCGCTCCAAATTCCCGGGGTTGCGCAAGACTCCTATTGGCTATTTGGCTGGTTTCCTTTTTCAGGACAAAAACAAGGAACAAGTTTTGGGATTATGCACCGGTACCGGTACGAACGGAGTAGGACAGTTGTCAAGCAATACGCTGAGCTCTTCTTATTGATAAAGCCAGTAATAATCAAACTAGAAAGGAAAACAAAAAAGACAGAAAAATATCTGCACGAATCTTCACGTAACATCAATGGCATAGGACCTAGATGTGCATTACTTAGAGCACATCTAGATGTGCTTTAGCAATACTGTCAAACAAAACCCCTAATCATCATTGCAAACAGCGCATAGAACATGGCTAATGCGACAACCACAACTACACATGCTAGTTCCTTCTTGTCTCTTACTTTCATCTCTTGCCTGTGATTGATTCTTTCTTGCTTCATCATACTGATTGTACATTCCAGATCAGCTAGTTTCTTCTTCAACTTTATGTTATCTTCTACGAGCTTGGTGATAACACTCCGAGCCCTGCCATGCCATTCTTCATCCAGCTAGTTAACAAAGGCACAAGCCTCATATCCCTGCCAATGTTAAATAGTATTCTGGATGAGCGGTGGCATTAACTGAAGTAAAATGATGAACTTAATTATCACTAACCTCTAAGGGGCAATTGAGAAACCTCCTGCCAATGTCGAATCCCTCCGTGCATGCATGTCGAGCGGGAGTGTGCCCGTGCACACAACTCAGCTTTTGGTACTTCTCGGCGGCACAAAACTCGGAGTCGAACTTGTGTTGCGGGAGTCTGGAGTCAAGCTCCGGATCCGGCGGCAGATCACTTTCCTGGGGGGTCATTCAAGACGGATTCAACAAGGAGCTATACTTTGGACATGCTAAAAAAGATCGGGATAGATTGGAACCTGACAGGACGATTCGGATCCGTAGTACACCTGCCTTTTGATGACCTTAGGCAAGTGCTCGGCGGCGACCGCCGTTGTGGTGGCGATACGAGCTGGAGCAACCGCACCGAAACCATCAGCACCACTCATATGCATTCCCCCAATGTCACCGCCACGCGAGGGAATTTGGAGGCTATGTAGGGATTTGGGGGAAATGGGGAAACTGTGGAGATAAGCTAACGGTCGGAAACTACTAATGGCACTATATATATGTTGTACTAGCATATATGCCCGTGCGTTGCAACGGGAGATAAAATAGTATGCATTTAAATTCAGTGAGAATTATATGTGCAAGCAAAAACCATGTGTGCCAACGGAAAAGGAACATTTAGCTTCTCGGTTTCGCCACGTGTGAAGTAACCAATCCACTATTTTTTTATTCATTGATCGAGGGCATTTAAGAGTTTTGTTAAGTCATTGTACGCCACACAAGGCCCATGAGTTATCCAATTTACTCTTCCTTTCAATCCTTTCAATCGAGGGGATTTTAAGGTACGAAGTTCTTGAATATTCTAGGAAACATGAATAATTTTTAAAATCATGAACAGTTTTTAAAAAATTATGTAAACTATCGAAAGAATGCGAACAAAATATGAAAGGGGACATCTTTTAAAATTCACAAACATGTTTTGAAAACACCAACTTTATTTTGAATTTTGAATTTTGAAAATTTCACTAAAACATGAATATTTTTTAAATTTGTAGCATTTTTTGAAATGTCATTTTCTTTTTAGAAATCTCGAACGATTTTAAAAAACAATATGTTTTTAGAAACAATGAGCAACTTTTTGCAAAGTTCCAAATATTTTTCGAAATAACAACAAAATTTTGGAATTATAAACATTTTGCAAAAGAATTCTGAACTTTTTTGAATTTTCCTAGTTTACGAAATAAATTCTAAAAAAATGGAAGGGAAAAAAGAGATAGGGAAAGGAGAATAGAAATAGAAGTAAAACACAGAAAAAAGAAAAATGGGCTAGCTCATTATTGGTTGTCCTGTGCGAAACTCCAAGTATTTGTCGCCCAGTGCGGAAAATAGAATTTTCCCAACTGCATGGGCAGAAAAATAAGTGGGCTGGCTTCGATGGGCCAAAACGCGCAGCCTACGTACGGAAATTCTTTTTCTAGCAGACAAACACATAAGAATTTAGTACCACCTCGCGTAGGAAAAAAATTCTTTTCGGCGGTGAACGGATGAAAAAATTGACGAAACACACCTTGCTTTATTAATAGATATAGATACGGCACACTGTTTGTACATGTCATTTGTGTTAGGTATTACAACGTCACACACGATTTCCGCACCAAACCGTGTGAGAAGACAACGTAGGTCATACATGGTTGCCGTTACATAACCGTATGTGATGTACTACCCTGTCCATATAATTGAGTTACGGTGAGATACCATGGAAGCAGCCGCTCCGCGGATATCCGTAAAAAAAACAACCGCTCTGCATATAGAGATGGCAGCGGTGGCCTAGGCAGCGGCTACCGGAGAAAAGGTCAATCCTCGGTCGGTGGGCGGTGGCGGCGTCATAGGAGGTCAATCCTCGGTCTGCGGCGGGAGATAGGAGGAGCTCAACCATCGAGGTCGGCGGCGGCGTGATTCGAGCACATCCATCGCGGTCGATGGCGGGATAGTGGAGGTCGAACTTCAGGCGGCAGCCGCACTAAGCTTTGATCGTCGACCCTGCTGTCTCGGTGTGTCACCGCATCGCTTGTCTGTCTGCTGGGTGGAGGTCACCGCGCGGCTAATTAATTAACGTATTCTTTTCGTGAGTGGCTAAATCAAGGTATTCAATTCCTAAGTGCAGTGTTGTACTAGTACTTTGTGTGGAAATTGGTTGGCCATTAATTTTTGTCATTGCACGTCTGCATAACAACATGGAGCGCCCTAGTAATTATTAAAATAAAACCTTGTGATTTATGCACGCATCTTTGGGCAGCAGTTAATCCATGTATTAATGTTGTTGTTTTGTTTTTAATTACCATTCGTGTGCTGCAGATGGAACTATCTCGATGGATGAAGAATCGGAAAACCACAGATTTTATCAGTGGCATGACAGAGTTCATGAATTTGGCTGAAAGTACAAAGAGGAGAATTGGTGATGCGAATTACATCCTGTGTCCATGTATTTATTGTGCCAATACAGATTCACATGAAGTTGCAGATGTCTAGATGCACTTACTCTCTAGGGGATTCATGGATGGATATACACGTTGGACCAGACACGGTGAAGAGGAGGTCATGGATGAAGATACCTAGGGCAGCGAGATGCCAAACCCTGATCAGTGTCACATCACTACAAAAAATATACACTTCCGTGATGATACGTGTTTGTCATAGTAGGTCACGTTTTCTGTCATGCATGTACATCCATGACAAATTTATGACAGAATGAAGATAGTCATACCTGTGCTGTCGTAGAAGTGTTCCATGACATTACCAAAATTATCATCACGGAAGTGTCCACTTCCATGACGATAAATCGCGCGTCATAGAAGTGCTTTCGTCAAGGGTGACCGACACGTGGCATCCACCGTAACGGGACGCCGTTAAGCTATCGGGTCCGGTTTTGGATCCGATAACCCGCTAACAGCCACGACCAATGCCGATTTTCCACGTGTAAAATTCCCATTGGCCGACGGAACCACGCGTCAGCTCCGCATTGGCACAGGTGTCACTCATCCAACGGTCAAGATGGGCCTATGATATGTCGACACCTGGATGGGCCCAAAAGTGGCCCATAAAGTTTAAATGGGCCGGCCCAACTAAAGGCCCACAAGATTTAGCGGACCGTAATGGGCCGGCCCAGCTAAAGGCCCACAAGATTTTGCAGACCTTAATGGGCCGGCCCAGCTAAAGGCCCACAAGATTTAGCGGACCACAATGGGCCAGCCCAGCTAAAGGCCCACACGATTTTGCAGACCATAATCGGCCAGCCCAGCTAAAGGCCCAACATTCTCACTTAAGGCTCGTACGGCTAGTGTCAAATCAGCCAAGAAACGGCCTGTCCTAAACTTGTCATCATCGCGGCCCATGGTCAATTCTGGCCCGTTAACAGTCCGCTAAGTATATGGGCCGAATTACGGCCCGGTGTATTTTTGGCCTGTTAAAGGTCCTGCTTCATTTGGGCCCATTTACAGGCCATTGAAACTTTCGTCCCATAAACGACCATGAAGGATTTGGGTCATATTCGGCCATGTCTGACATTCGGCCTGTAAGAGGCCCACTATAGATTTGGGCCACTTTCGGCCTGTTGTGATTTTTGGCCTGTTAACGTCGGACGAAATCCATGGGCCATATGTGGCCCAACGTCACATCGGGCCCATTAACGGCCCATATAAAAATGACGGTAATCTAGCCCGACTGAACTTCCGGCCTGTTAAAGGCCCATGTATTAGGTCGGCGCATTTACGGCCCGTCCGAATTTCGGCCTGTGAAAGATCCGCATCGTAAATGGGCCACCATTTCGGCCTGCTAAGACCAGTGGGCCCAATCTCACTTTCGGTCTTTTAAAGGCCCATGTTTTTATGGGCTCGAGATATTTACACCTGTAAATGGCCTATTGTTACTGAGGGCCCAAATTATGTTTAGGCCTATTAAAGGCCCACTATGGGCACAGGCCTACCTAAAAAATATGAAATCTTATGCTAATTTAGGCCGAGATATTTTTAGTGGGCTACATGCAAATTTCGGCCCATAATCGGTTTTAGCCCAATTGGAATCGGCCCGACAAATGTTGGCATGTTGGGCTCCTACGAAGCTTTCGGCCGAATACATTACTAAGATAAACCTACACTATACAAAAATAGCGTCATATTTATTGCAGCCTTTGGCAGCATCATAAATGTTGTATCACAACAAAATAAATTCCAACCATACAACAAAAGGCCTGTTGGCATAAAGTTTACAGTCCTTGCAGATAAAAGCACCATCAGATGTATAGAAGCATAGATCATTTGACCTGAGTGCTAATGTTTTAGGCTGTAGAATCTGATGGAGCAACACGATCTTCACCTTTTTTCCGCCATTGCTCTTGAACAACGAAGCGAATGTCTGATAGTCTGGTTTCAAAACCATTCATATCTTGACGGCATTAGTCAACCACTATTCTTGTTTCCAAAACGACGTCCATTAGGGATTGGACTTGTGTCTGGAGCACAGATATATCACTCTGTCTAGCAGGAAGATTTTGTCCAGTAGGCGATTTGGACGAGGTTACCTTGACAACCAACCCAGAATTACGCAGGAAGGTGCTTTTTGCACTATTGGTGGAGAGATATTGACGCACTGCAGCAAGAGGTGACATTGTGCCTGTGGTAGCCTCGTCACCTTCAGGTGGTTGTGGCTGTTCAATCATTTGTTCCATAGCTTCCTGAAAGTTTGAACTTGTAGATTACTGTACCAGATAAGTTACTAATGAGACAAAAACAAACAAAGTAGGTTACACGTTTATACATAACTTATTTTGGTGAACTACTGTAATACATTAGCATGTATTGTAGTGCCAACTACATAATAAAATCACTTTCGGAACATATGTCCATGTAGCATGCCTATTGTATTGTCTATTTCCTCACATTCGTTGACATCTAAGGATAAAGAGACATGGTTTAAAGTAGGATGAACATAGTATGACATCATTCATATCATGGGCAAACAGATATAAAACAAACATGCTATTTTATCATTGTGTGCACACGTGAACATAACAACTAGGATACAGATCAAGACCAAAAGAATATCCTTCATCTCTTTTAAACCATGTAAGGTGAAATGATACGTTAAGACAACTGTGTATAAAAGTGAACAGAGTAACTGACATTGGCTGCAAACCAAGTAGTTAAATGAACACATCACAGTACCAATCAGTTCAAAGGCAGGAGGAGTAAGGACTTACAACAGCGGCTTGGACAGGTGTGCTCATGCCCTTCATCTTGCTGGTGTGGCAATCCTGGAAGATTTGCACAGCATTCGGTTCAGGTTCTTTTTGGTCAGCACAGGCTTTCCTCTGTATTTGGAATAAGTCAATATAGATACGATAATATGGCACAGAAAAAAAGATGGAAGTAGCAGCTATTTACAACAGCCTCGCAGTGTGCAATATAGCTACGAGATCCTCTTGTCTGTTGGAATTTCACTTTAGAACGGTTGGTCTTGTTCTTCAAACAGTTAGCCTAGAAGAACATACACTTGTAAGGCACGTACATAAATACAAGTTCAATATGTGGTCTGATCAAATACATATAGCCTAACTAATACTTTGGATCAGACCAGTGTTTAACGAGGGCTGTCCAGTCTTCATCTGTAATATATTCCACTCGAGATGTTTGGGCGATTTCATTGTTAGCCTTGCCTTCAAAGTGAGATTTTCTAAGGTGGTACCGATACTATCGCTGAGCAGACTGAAAAACATGAGTGCATGCTTGTTTAGTTGCACCATCTTTCGGATCCAACTTGAACCTCATCTGTTGAAAAAAGAATGTGAGTCTTATTAGGAGGAAGCTAGAAAGAATGGGACAGAGCAAGACAATATTACTAATTGTGATGAATAACATTACTTACGGATAAATGGTCAAGGAAGGTGTTAAACTGGGTATTGTCTTTCTCATTCCTGTACTGGATCCACGTTGGGAGGATACGTGCATGACACCTAACGGCAACGGTTGCCTCTGATACTAACTTGGCTGACACTGTAGCATCACGTGGCCTTTTTAAACCTGGCTCAAAATGGATCTCCATTCTTCCTCCTTTAGATTTTGTTAATCTGTCAAGCATTATCCCTAATGTCTGTTTCCACTTGCGTCATGGTGCTAGTTCAACAACGAAAATGGAAAGTGTTAGTGTACATCAAACTGTGAGAGTACATATAAAGGAGCATGCAACTGCAACTTGACTCGGTCAGGTACCGTCGTGGTGTTGATGCTCATGAGGTTCATCTGATCTTGCCAAGTCCTGTTGTGTCAGCAGTGGTTCGGAAGTAGTGTTAGGTGTGAAGGCAGCTTGGGAACTGGCCAGTTCCGGAGCAAACGAACGAGTAACTCGTTGAGATGCTGGTACAGTTGAAGCAGATGCTGCAGCTGGTGGAGCAGGTGATACTGTGTTTGTAGATTTAGCCGGTGGACTTGGACCTTCTACTGCACTATAAGTACCAGCAGAATCTGGACGACAGACCCTTTTCCATTTCACCTGACGAGTAACACCACTCCCTACTATATTATTTTCCTTACTCTTTTTTGACTTTGCCATGTCAAGCCATACCCACAACACAAAAGAATAAAATCGCTCTTCAGAACTCATTGATGCATGATACATACAAGCAATACTTTGATGTAAGACAACCGTATGAGGATGGAATATGTAAGAAAAACAGGACGGCATGACATATTCACAGCTATGATGTGTAAACTAAGTAGAAGGATTTTCAAGAAAATAGAAGTAATGCAAGCTAGACACCATATGAAAGATGCGACCAATATTACTCTGCCAAGTTAAAAGTGTCTTGTCATAAGTGGCAATTCGAAAAATTAGAAGCAGTACAACATAGAAATCAATGCAAGATGCAACCACTATCAAACTGCCATGTTAAAAGTGTCCAATCATGAGTGACTGATGCGGGATACACAACAGTAGTACTTTGATGTAAGAACATGGTATGATAGATAGATGCAGTGTATTCTAGACACAGAACGCCATGTCATATGCACATGTATAACGTATGAACTCAGCAGGTGCAATTTAATCAAAATAGAAGAAATACAGGCTAGACAACATATGCAACATGAAACCAATTATCACACTATCAACTTAGAGCAAGCACCTGCGATGGTGGAGTACGGGATATGAACTCATCATGTAGACTTGGGACTTCAACTTCATTAGCAGTAGCAGTGGCAAATCTAGAGAGTCTCTGTTTGCGTCGGTGCGGAGGACCACCAACATCCCCTAACTTACTCTTTTCCTTCCTATTTTCTGATATTGCCTTATGAAGTCAAAACCACAAGAAGATGAATAAAATTAGCTCTGCATAACTGGTTGATGCATGATACAGACGAACACTACTTTGATGTAAGGCAAGCGCAGGATAGGAGGATGGAATATATACAAAAAAGACAGTGTTTCATATTCACACGTACGATAGGAGGATGGAATATGTATGAAAAAACAGTAAGCGGAAGGCATTTCAACAAAATTAGAAGAAATGAAAGCTAGGCACCATATGAACATGCAACCAGTATCACTCTATCAGGTAAAAAGTGTCTCGTCGTAAATGCCATTTCAAGAAATTAGAGGCAGTACAAGCTAGAAGACAATGCAAGATGCAACCTACATCATAGTCCCAAGTTAAATGTGTCTTATGGGTAAGTGATCATTGCAGGTATAAGTTGTAAGCTACGCAGATGCAATTCAACATAATCAGAAGCAATACAAACAAGACATCATACGGAAAACGCAACCACATATAACAGTTCCAAGTTAGAGCAAGCACCTGTGATGGTGGAGTAGGGGAGATGTGCTCATCATGTACATGTATGTTCTAGAAACAGGAACACGTGTCATATTCACAGGCATTATGTGTAAAGTAAGCAGATGCAATTCAACAAAGTTAGAAGCAATACAAGCTAGACATCATACGCAACATGCAACCACATATAATAGTGCCAAGTTAGAGCAAGCACCTGTGATGGTGGAGTAGGGGAGATGTGCTCATCATGTACACGTATGTTCTAGAAACAGGAACACGTGTCATATTCACAGGCATTATGTGTAAAGTAAGCAGATGCAATTCAACAAAGTTAGAAGCAATACAAGCTAGACATCATACGCAACATGCAACCACATATAATAGTGCCAAGTTAGAGCAAGCACCTGTGATGGTGGAGTAGGGGAGATATGCTCATCATCTACACAGCCACGTTGACTGTCTAGCCTTGCGTTGTCTTGCGAATCTTGTTGGGAGGATGGCGGAGTAGAATCTGTAGAGAACCTCCGTTTCAGTTGCTTGGAAGGACCACCATCATCCAATGCCTTGCCAATTTCCTTCAGCTTTATGGATTTTGCATTGCGAGGTCAAACCGACAAGAAAAAGGAATATAATTCGCTCTTCAGAACTCATTCATGCATGATACTGACGAACACTACTCTGATGAAAGGCAAAGTCATGATACGAGGATGGAATATGTACGAAAAAATGGACGGCTTGACATATTCACACCTATGATGTGGGAACTAAGCAGAAGGCACCTCAACAAATTAGAAGCACTGCAAACTAGACACCATATGAAAGGTGCAATCAATATCACTCTGCCAAGTTAAAACTGTCTCGTCATAGGTGGCGTTCATCAAACTAGAAGCAATACATGCTAGAAATCATATTCAAGACGCAAACCAATATCACACTGCCAACTTAAAGGTGTTCCATCATAAGTGACTGATGCAGGATACACAAGAAGAGTAGTTTCATGTAAGAATATGGTGTGATAGACAGATATAGTATGTACCAAAAACAGGAAAGCGCGTCATATTCACATGTATCATGTGTAAGCTAAGCAGATGCAGTTTACACTAATTAGGAGCAATACAAGCTAGACACCATATGCAACATGCTACCAGATATCACACTGCCAAGTTAGAGCAAGCACCTTGGATGGTGGAGTAGGGGAGTGGAGACTTGGACCTTGTAATGCACTATCAGTACAAGGAGAATCGGTACAGATGCTCCGTTTACGTTGCTGCAGACGACCACCATCATCGCCTTCCTTACTCTTTTCATTCCTCTTTCTTGATTTTGCCTTGTCAAGTCAAACCCACAAGAAAAATGAATAAAATTTGCTCTTCAGAACTCATTGATGCATGATACTGGCGAACACTACTTTCATGTAAGGCAGCCGCATGATAGGAGGATGGAATATGTATGAAAAACAGGACGACGTGACATATTGACATGTATGATGTGGTAACTAAGCAGAAGGCACCTCAACAAATTAGAAGCACTGCAAACTAGACACCATATGAAAGGTGCAATCAATATCACTCTGCCAAGTTAAAACTGTCTCGTCATAGGTGGCGTTCATCAAACTAGAAGCAATACATGCTAGAAATCAAATTCAAGATGCAAACAAAGATCACACTGCCAACTTAAAGGTGTTCCATCATAAGTGACTGATGCAGGATACACAAGAAGAGTAGTTTCATGTAAGAACATGGTGTGATAGACAGATATAGTATGTACGAAAAACAGGAAAGCATGTCATATTCACACGTATCATGTGTAAGCTAAGCAGATGCAGTTTACACTAATTAGGAGCAATACAAGCTAGACACCATATGCAACATGCAACCAGATATCACACTGCCAAGTTAGAGCAATCACCTTGGATGGTGGAGTAGGGGAGCGGAGACTTGGACCTTGTAATGCACTATCAGTACAAGGAGAATCGGTACAGATGCTCCGTTTACGTTGCTGCAGAGGACCACCATCATTGCTTTCCTTACTCTTTTTATTCCTCTTTCTTGATTTTGCCTTGTCAAGTCAAACCCACAAGAAAAAGGAATAAAATTTGCTCTTCAGAACTCATTGATGCATGATACTGACGAACACTACTTTCATGTAAGGCAGCCGCATGATAGGAGGATGGAATATGTATGAAAAACAGGACGGCGTGACATATTGACATGTATGATGTATAAAGTGTAAACTAAGCACAAGGTGCTTGAACTTGTTAGAATCAATGCAAGCTAGAAACCATATGAAAGATGAAACCAATATCACTCTGCCAAATTAAAAGGGTGCCCTAACAAATGTATTTGACCAAATTAGAAGCAATACATGGCAACAGGCTAGAAATAATATGCAATATGAAACGAATAAAGGTGACTCATTGTAAGTGATTGATGTAGGATACAGAAGAGAGGTAGTTGCATGTAATAACAAGGTTAACACATAGATGTAGTGTGTACCAAAAATAGGAAGGCATGTCATATTCACAGGTATAATGTGTAAACTAAGCAGATGCAATTTACCCTAATTAGAAGCATTACAAGCTAGACACCGTATGCAACATGCAACCACATATCACACTGCGAAGGTAGAGCAAGCACCTGTGATGGTGGTGTGGGGGAATTGCGGTCATCAACTAGAGAGCTACGTTGACTATCTTCATTTAGCCTTGCTATTTCTTGAGAATCATGTGGGGAGGATGACACTGCACTCTTTAAACGAGTATGTCGTCTCACAGTAACCCACACGGGTGACTGTCTCATCATAAGTGATTGACGAGGGATACAAAAGAGCATTAGTTTGATGTACGAACATGGTTAATAGACATATGTAGTATGTATCAAAAACAGGAAGGCATGTCATTATCAAAGGTATAATGTGTAAAGTAAGCAGATGCAATTTAACCAAATTGGAAGCAATACAAGCTAGACACCGTATGCAACATGCAACCACATTTGACAGCGCGAAGTTAAAGCAAGCACCTGGGATGGTTGTGTGTGGCAATTGAGATCATCAACTGCAGAGCTACGTTTACTGTCTCCAACTGCTGACACTGCATCCTTTAGAGCGCTGAAAAGCTTAGTGCTTATCTTCGAATTACACTAGAGCGACTTCTGTCTTTTCTTTTCAGCATTCATCAACACTGCGTCAGAGTCTGAAGTACCCATGCATAAAAAACAATAGTGTGAGTATGGGTGAAGTGTGTGCACAATTAGTACAGTGTAAAGGTAGCAGATAACAGGTCGGTGAGAAATAAATGACGGGAGACATATGATAGCTCTACAACATGCATGGCACCCTAAATTACTAAAGGATTCTATGAAAATAACATTCGACTGAAAGCAAATAGGTCAGTCCATTTTTTCTGCACCGTCCATGTACAAAGAACAGGCAGATCGCCTTCATATACCTCCAGCCAGTCAGTGTTGACGATCTTCCTCGAAACGGCAGCGACCACCGGCCCAGTCCCCTGCCTGCGCCCTCCCCTCGACCTCACCGCACCGCCGTGCTTGGCACCGCCCCCCGGCCATCCATTCAAGTCCCGCCGACCTCCAGATCGGGCGCAAGCAGCTCCTGTGCCCCACACCCCTATGATAGACACCGATGCACGCTTCCCCGGCGAACAGGCGGACTAGGTGCTCCGCGTGCCTAAGCGGGTGCTGCTTCTTTTAATTGCGGTTCGACTGACCCTGAATTGAAATCAAGGCGGGCTACTGACCTCTAGCAAAGGTGAAATAGTAAAGGGAGGAAACCTTGTGCATTTAGTATCATGAAGAAGATGCAGTAAGAAGCGCTCAACTAGTTTCTTTCGTGGGATGAATACGGTGTGAGCAGAGACGTAAGGTTTGCACGAATAAGGGAAGAGGAGTACCTCTTTCTGCTGGCAGTGCTGTGTCCTCCTTCTGTTTTTCCAACGATCTTCTTGTGGTTCGCCGGAAACGAGAAGTTGTGGAGGACGGTGCAGCCTTGGACGAACCCATGGCCAAGTTGTTGAGTGTGGTGCGGTGGCCGTCTGTCGGCGGCATGGAAGCAGATCCGAGGCGGCGAACGACGGCGTAGCGAGAACAGCTCCGGTGCGGTGGACGGTTGTGACAGTGGAGCGGCAGCAGTGAGGCACAGGATGGTGTGGTCGGAGTAGTTCTGGTACGGCGCACGTCGGCGTCGGCATCGTGGAGGCAGCTCTACCTCGGCTTCAGCTGCTAAGTCCTTGAGGGCGTTGCAGTAGCGGTTGCGTTGGACGACGACGTCGGGGTACCGGCTCCGGCATGATGGAGGAGGGCAGTGGTGGATTGGGCGCTATGGGGTGGAGGACGGAGGAGGCTGGGGTTTCGCAGCTGGTGGAGAGGGCGTTTGGGCGCCCACGAAGTATGAATGGGGAAACGGAGGGAGGCGGGGAACTAAGGGGGAACAATGTTTCGGTTTGGGACGCGCTTGTTTGAAATTTGGGGAAAGTTACAAACTTTGCCCCCATCTAAAATTTCGGACATATTGCGGGTTGGGGGTAGGACAGTAATCTCAGGTGTCCCAAATGTGGGCGGGATAGATTTCAGTCGAGCGCATGGGTGTTTAGGCGCCCACGGCGTATGAATGCTTCTCGGAGGTGGTTGAGACTGGCGTCTTGGTGAAGTTACAAACCTACCCCGGTTTAGACCTTTGGACATCGGGCCGATAGGCTACACGCGCCAGAGTCAGGACAGTAATTTCCTACTACCAAACATTAGTCTCGCGCGGTTTCGGGTGACCAGAGGCCTATTTGGCGCTTCGTTCAATATTTTGGAGCAGAAGCATTAACGTTTTCGGTTCTCTTGAATTGAACATTCAGGATTTGTCAAACTTCACAAATCTTTACTCTTGAAAATCCTAAAGCTACGATTATTTTGGAATGGAGGTGGTACATTTCAATATACATTGTACACGAATATATATTAAAAAACATGCAACTTACCTCAGTTCATGCATGGTTCCAGATATAATCTCCTTGGTTGCAAAAAAAGCTAGACATGCGTATGAATATATATAACATGTTCAAACGCACAACAAAGATTGATGCCCCCTTTTACATCTGATTTACAAATGCCATTATCTCGGGTTCAAATAGATGAATGCACTTCCTATGAATTCGAATCTTCGAAACCCCCTTTATGTTGAATTCGATATGTATTCTATTTCGTAGCTAGCAATTTGGAATGTATCCATGCAAGTGACAAATGTATAAAATGCTTCACACTAACAACATGGAGTGCACTAATTAATGTTCATATATGAATTGCAAAAGCATCCATTGCCTGTATTTCAAACCGTTCTCACTCTATGGATCGATAATATGAAATAAACACATGCACATGCTAGAATTCAATAGAGTATGGGTGTCTGATAGACCGATTTTCGTCCATACGCAATTCGCAAAATTCATAATCTCATCCAAAAATAATAATGCCATTTATATTTTAATTTAATGCGTAGAACCGCCTTTTACACGTAGATGCACTATGCCTCGGCCCGTTCTCACAAACGCGCTATATATCTCTCTATCTACCGCATAAGTGCACACACTTTATATGCATCGGCATTTCTCTTTCACGCATGCTCACAATCTCTCTCGGGGTGTCGGGGACTCTCACGTACATGCTCTCTCTGTATCTCTCTCTCTCTCTCTCTCTCTTTCTGACTACTATGTACCACTCTTTTCACCAATCTCAGTTGGAAAACACTATTTCTCTCACATGCATATATACACACGCACGGTCTCTACTAGCCCTCTATACACACATATATGTGCCTACGTGTCTCCCGCATGCACATTATCTTTAGGCCTCTCTCGCACACATTGCCCCCCCAGACACACCTCTCTCTTAGTAGTTGGCAGATATGATTCCATCATATCATTCGGTAGGATATCCCTGACTGTTAGGCTGGATGGTAATACGTGGAAAAGTTTTACCCTAGTTCGGACCCTTGCAGTTGAGGAAAAAGCCTACTCCTGATATTGTATATTAGTGATAGGGGTGTGTACAAAGTACACGTGAATACCATGCATTGTGCGTGTGTGTATACTATCGATGAACTAGCCCCAAGCTTCTATAATATACTGGGGGCCTAGGGTTACAAATCATATATAGTCGGCTTATCACCAGTGGGGATAGAGTCCTCCGCGACTCTGGTAGCTAGCTTCGTGTTGTACGCCGAGTCCTCCACATGGGTCTTCGTATAACGCGTCTCGATCCAACCTATGTGGTGTAGGATGGAACCGACCAATGAGTCCTCATGTTGACCCACCACAACTAGAAATGATGTGCCCACCACACCACACACGCAATCGGCCACTAAGAAAATAAGCATATACAATAGTACAATGTTATACATGAAAGTTAATTGCATGGTGCATCCAAAAATATTTGTTCTGCATTGTGAATGTTTATATATTCTCCTAAAATATTAGTCACAGGAAAGAGAAACGAAGGGCATATCTCTCCTTGTCTCCACCGGACATCCCCTCTTTCTACACCACTTTCACGTACGCACACAAACTATCTCTCGGCCCTCTAAAAGTATGCATGCCCACGACACATTCACGCATGACGATCACTGGAGTTCAAGCTAAAGCACTATACGGTCACTGGAGTTCAGAATATGCTCATTACGGTCACCGTATACATTCTCATGGTGATCATACGGTATCTAGCTCATGATACGTCTCTGTATTTTCTTGATGACACTGATGGACTTTGCATTTGATGCGTGCTCCGTATTTTGTTGACGACACTTACGGTCATTGTATTTGAAGTGAAAGCACGATATGGTCACTAGACTTCAGAATAAGCTCATCACGGTCACCACATACATTTTGTCGTGCTAACCAACATGTGGTTGGATGGTTAGGAGGACAGTGGTTTCTCGAGCCCACCAGGGTTAAAGTCCCGGTGCTCGCATTTATCCTGGGTTAATTTTAGTATTTTCCGGCGATGTGCGTTCAGTGGGAGGAGACGTTCCACTCGACTAGGAGGCACCTATGGTGACTTCGTAAAATCTCAAGATCATATGCTGGCTCACTCTCTTGAAGGTGCTCATAGGGGTAGGGGCTGCGTGTGTGTGCTTATAGCGGTGAGTGCTTGCGCATATATATGAGCCCTTGCGTCTGTACCGTGTTAAAAATACATGTCATGATTATACGGTCACTGGCTCACCCGTACAACTCCGTATTTTGTTGATGACACAATCAATTGACCAGTCAAACGTTCCATGTGGCGCAACTACTGTTGCACCATCGGGGCGCGTAATCGTGGGGCCCACCTGTCAGCCCGTATATGAAAGAAAGAAATGGTAGTTAGAGTCTATACTGTGTTGATAAAATACATTTTAGGGTGATCATACGGTCACTGGCTCACCATACAGCTCCGTAATTTGTTGATGACACGATCAATTGACCAGTCAAACGGTCCACATTCAGCAGCGCACATTACCATAGGGCCCACCCATCAGCGCGTATATGAAGGATAGAAATGGTAATAAATTAGTGGTCAGTGGGTACTCGAAGTCGTGAGACCTCTGGTTGGCAGTCGCCGGCGGTGGGGGCGCGTTGATTGGGCGGTGGGGTGGGGATCGCCGGAGAAAAAGCTCGGCGCGGGGGGCCTAGAGGGATGGCCGGTGCGGCGGCGGACCAGCGGTGGGGAGTGGTTTCGGGGCGGGCGGGGCGGCGTCGCGGCGCGGGCCGGCGGTTCGGCGGTGGTGGCTGGCGGCTTAGGGGGGTGGAGTTGATGATAAACTGCAGGTCCTTGATTTCGTATCCAACGGCTGGAAAATCTAATGACTAGAGATGAAAAAGTCAGTCGACTGACGTGTAGCCTCACCCTCCACGTACACATGCACGCACGCAAGACACGCATGCATGCAGGCGTGCAACACTGACACGTACACATAACGAACACACGCACGCATGCAAGCGTGCAACACTGACACATACACATGCACTCACGAACACACGCACGTACGCACACATGTATGCAACACTAAAACGTACCCTTGCACGCATGCAACACTCGCACGCCTTCATGCACACATCACACGACGCAAGACACACGCTCAACCTATACGTGCATGCACCCTTTGTTAAGGACATGGATTGTTACGGGTATTAATCAATCTTATCTGTGATAAGCAGAACATTGATGTTTGCAGCGGTCTTTATGAATCACAACGTATCGAACGGGCTATCAACATAGTAGGCTTATCTACATGAAAAGGATGACGTCACACTCAATGAACAATCATCGGTTTATGAAATGCCCGCTTCTGACCGCCCTGGCCCACCAAAGGTTCCTCTGCTGTGCGCTATCTGCTTGGGTCACTGACATGCATGCCATGTACCCAAAGAGCCCACACATCAGTGTCCTACGTCAGAGTCGAGGGTGCCACTCGCTGCATGCCCGGCTGAGCACGCCTCCTTGCCGCATCCAAACGCCTCCATGAAACCCGCCCGTGTGGAAGCCGAGAAACCCACTCTGGACACACGTCCGTTCATGACCGGGCCAGCATTAAACACAA
Source organism: Triticum aestivum (assembly GCF_018294505.1). Taxonomy (NCBI): domain Eukaryota; kingdom Viridiplantae; phylum Streptophyta; class Magnoliopsida; order Poales; family Poaceae; genus Triticum; species Triticum aestivum. Next base: position 327,244,861 of record NC_057802.1, on the reverse strand, counting down.
AGCCGGCCGAGCTCCTCCCGTCCGCTGTCTATTTAATCTCCTATTTAAACGAGGCCAAACGCCGGCCAAGAATCGCACACCTCCGCCGCTCCCCTATCTCCTCCTTCACCATTTTGTCCACTCTTACAATGGCTTATGAAGAGTAGTTATTCCACACAAGCCATTTGTCTAGGTTTGTATCTCTCACAGACACCCACGTAGGTGGGGGACGTGCACGAAGAGAATAGGTGCACGCACGGCGCATGTACTCCCGTCTCTTTCCCAACCACACCCGCGCGGGTACACGGTGGAGCTCATTTATGTACGAAAAGGCAGCCCACGTGGTAATTTGACCGTGTACTGGTTGTCCACTTGGTGGAGGGAGGATTTTCTACCACGGGTGAACAAACAAATTGCGACCTGACGCATTATGTTAAAAAAGTGGCAAACCATGTGAGGCCTACCTTAGAGGCAAGGCTCTATACTCTGGAGTACTTTTGATTTGTCCCGTCAACTCGTAGAATGAGGAGAAGCTTGCTTAGTACGCCGTCTCCCCCGCCCACGGGCGCGGTGGCTCGCAGGATGAGGTGAAGCTTGCTTACTAGTAGTATAGTACTGTACGCCTTATGCCCGCTCCCTCGCCCACGCGCGCGGTGGCTCGCAGGACGAGGAGAAAATTGTACTACTCCCTCCGTTTACTCCTTGTCCCTACTACCTTGGTTAGAGAGATTATCATATTGTTTGGAATATATATGTCCATTAGTACTCCCTCCATTTACTTATACAAGGCCACTATAAAAAAAATACATTTTGCATCTATACAAGGCCACAAATAGTAATCGAGACAAAAGTTACTACCCCCTCCTTTCCAGTTTATGGCTCAATTTCAAAATCTCTCCAACCAAGGTAGACGGTGAGTGGTCGAATTAATTTCGTACTCCTAGTTTGCAAGTAATTAGTGCGCTCGTTTTTCTCAAGAAGTTATGTTTACCGAGGCATTAATTAGAATGAATGCATGAATGACCACTAAATTTCCATGAACTTCTACATGCATTGGTGAGTTTTCTCTTGACACTTCTTGCATCAGGTGATCTAACGCACCTCGAAATCCAACATGTGATGGTACTACTACTAGTAGTAGAATTGAGACTTATAAAACGGAAAAACGAATGTTTTTAGATGAGCCCTATAAACCCTAGTGGGTACGTACTCCGTAAAATCAGATTTTCCTAAAACTAAGTCGCTGAACCTTTATTTGCTTGTTTCCCTTCCTGCCTCCTTGCCTCGAACAGACTATGTCAAACTCCACTGCCTGCCGTGTGGGAAAAGACCCGCCCTCGCCTTTTTTTAGTCCAGGTTTGTATCGATGGATCGCGCGAAGCAGCAAAAACCCAAGCCGTGTCTTGTACTCCTCCGTCGACGCTCGCTTTCATGAATTATGTACTTCCTATCGCCGACATGTGGGACATATAGCAACCGGGTCGACGTGTCAAGCACCAAATAACAGTGCAGAACAGCAGGGGGACGCACCCCAGTCGTACCGCCCCAGTAGTAGTAGTAATGAGCAATGAGACGTCAAATCACAATGCCGCACCTTCCCAGACGGACGAAGCAACCATTATTTCACACTTCGGTTCGCCATCATCTCAAACCACGTAGTATTGCTTCTGCCTCAAGAGGGACACGCACATCGCCTTGGTACATCATGACACGTGGGACCGCATGACAGGCCATGCTCCCCCGCCGATCGCTCGGTAAAATCACCTCATTTTTACTACTATACTTCCTCTGTACCGGTTTACATGGCATGCACGTCGTTCTAGGTTGAGAATTTAACTGGCTATATATGTGAAGAACAGTATATGTTTAGAAACTACATCCGCTCAATAATCCAATGATATACTTTTTGTGACATAGTAACTCAGATTTAGTGAGTCAAATTGATGACCTAGAACTACGTGCACACCCTATAAACCGAGACGTCTAAAAAAACGAGACGGGGAGGGTAGTTCAGTATGTATCTTTTTAGATCAATATAGTCGGGATTCACCAAGGAGCAAAACCAAGTGGTAGGCTGCACCTGTCGCGTTGGCGTAGCAACTCAAGCAGGGTCAGTCCGCACACGAAATGGCGACACACTTAACAGGACCCCTTTGGCCGACATGTGGCTCATCCACCGTCTTGTTCCATGTGCGATGCACCAAATTACAGTTCGAAGCAGCGGTTGGAATTGGAGGCACCCCGGTCGTAGCGCCGCAGTAGTAGAAAATGAACGATGAGGGGTCAAATCACAAAGCCCCGCCTTTCTCGCATTAAGCTGGATGGACGAAGCAACCATCATTTCACTCTAGGGTGCAAGACCATAAAGAAAAGAGAAAACCAATGATGTGTGCCGCAGCTACCTAGGGCACCCTAGGGTAGGGGTCTCCACTACAGATCTTTTTTTTGAAAGCGCCCCCACTACAAATCGGTTTCTCCCTCGTCCTCTTGAAGAAAACCGATGATGCGTGCGGCGGTAGGGTTTTTAGGAGTACTACTACAGCGTGCGGGGCCACGTCATAGTAAATGGGAGAGGGATTGAGTTCGAGTCGACGCCTTAAATATGTGTGGGCCGCTTGGTTTTAGGGGAACGAGACAGCATTTTGGGTTCGGGGACCAGTGGAGATATAGTACGTACAAAAAATTGTGGACGTAGGTTCGACCGAAAGGCAATGATGCATGGGCCCTGCATTTTGATATACCCAGGGCCGCATGAAATTAGCTACTCTACTCAAAACTAGTAAGGTACACATGCATTGAATGCATGAGATTTCGAAACCAAATTATGAATAAATACACACTATAGCATGTAAAGCTTTGAGTCATATATGCATGATGTAGATGTTCGTTTAGTTCTTATAGTTCATCTCATTCAAAATCAATTAGTTTTATAAAAATGTTAAGATTCATGGGGTTGTGCATTGTAAAGCATAAAGTAAAAAACAAATAATGGCAATTCATTTAGAAAAAAATCAATTATGATACGGAAGATTCTAGAACAAAGGAGAAGTGCTTGTGTTTTGAGGTTTGTGCATTATGCTTAAGTTCAACCATGGAGTCTTCTAAATTGTACATGTGGCAGATCTGGTGGAATGTTGATGATATCCAACGGCTAGTAGTGCTCGGATTTGCCATCTCTACACTATCGGATTAGCTTCATCCAGCGACCATCTTTCAAGTTATTCGCACACTATATAGTTCTTTTGCCATAGTTGCATGTCTTGGAAAAAAGCTACTAGCGGGTTGTACTAGCTATTTAGGAATAGAAGATGTATACATGGAAGTTGTAGGGAAAGAGATGACATGGAGTATCTCCATTCCTATGAGTAGGGATTGGAAAAGAGATGTCATTTGGTTGACATCATAGGAACTTTTCTATTGAATCTAGAGATGACATGTATCTCAATTCCTATGAGGAGGGATTAGAAAAGAGATGTAATTCATTTCATATCATAGGAACTTTTCTATTGAATATACGCTAATTTTTATTTTCCTTTGAAATTATGGGAGTATAGGAATCCATTCATATGAACCAAGTGGCTCTAAAGCTATAGAAATGATATCATCTTTATTTCCTTTCAAATGTGGAGTATATGAATCTATTCCTATGGACCAATTGGCTCTAAAGGAAAAAATCCTATAAAAATCATATCATATAGAGTTCCTATGATATTCCTCCACACCAAAGGATGGTTGAAATTGTTGTAGGTGATACGATGGTCTTTCTTTGTAGACTCCTCCCCCATCTTTATAGTTACCTCTCAAAGATGAATGAAATGATATATATAGGGTATTCTACATGTGCAATTTGGTACACGAAAACTCGGTAAAAGTTTGCGAGGTTCAAATTTTCAATAAAGCTATATGCACTACATTTTGGAACGGAGGGAGCATACGGCAGTTGCTAACACTCACGTGGAAGATTTGATTGTAGGAGGAGTGGCTGTTCTTTTAAATGACTTGGCAAAACTGACACTGTCGGATGCCAATCTAACGGTTCTTACGACGTTCGTCAGGAAAAGGCTTGTGGCGAACGTTTGTCGGATAATGATTTACGGACATATGCATTGCATTGATACGTGCCCCCCTCTCTCTCACACACACGCACCCTCCCGAGTCCTCTCGCACCCACCGTCTATCTGCAGGTAGACGTCACACACATATGTGCTCTTCACACCCTACCCTCAGAATTTCTAAAAAACAAAAGACGTCGCACACATTTTATTTTAGCTCACACGTCACACACTTATACTATTACTCTTGTGGCGAACGTTCTTTGGGCATAGTATATTGTACTCTCACGAAGAGAAGCGGTGCACGCACGCACTAGTTCTCTCACACCCACTCGCGGGTACACGTCGGAGCGCATTTTTTTTAAGCTGGTACAACAAAATCACTCCACTATATATATAAGCAGGAGCCTTAGCGCTTGCTTTACTAGGGTTCCTCTCGTTCACTCTCTCATGCTCTCCAGATCTAAGCAAGACATAGGTGGCCACACTCTCTCTTAGCTCACGGCTGGTCAAAAATCCGGTCGGACAACCTCGACCGGGGCAGGGGTGTAGGTGCATCGTTCACGCTGTCGCGGCGGCGAGGAAGGAGACCAACGGCTGCCCGCGCGTCCCGATCGGCGGTCGTGCCGTTCTCTCGGAGAGAGCGCCGGCTCCGGAGGGCCTCCGACCCCTTCTTCCTCCCTGCGGTATTGTGGCCAAGATGCGGCCTCCCGACGCTGTCTTTGCCACATGCCGACGACCCTCATGTATATATTCCTTCCAAACCTGCCTTGCTCTACTGCCCTAGCTCCCCACTTGGCTTCATGTGGATCTTTTTCTACTTCTGTCCGCTGTTCCAAAGCCACCTAGACTTTTACTATTATTAGAGGTAAAGCTAGTTCATACAGTCAACTCTAAGAGTTGGTTCAAACAGGGAAGAAAGTGGGAAAGCTGTAGCATGAATCTAGGACTTGGTTCTAAGAGGAAACAGGGGAAAGTAGTAGATACTGGCTACCCAACCGGTCTCTTGGTTGAAACGATGAAGAAAGCATGGTGGATGCGAAGGGTGGGGGGAAGTGGACCTATCTCTTGGTTGAAAAAGGAAAGAAAGTGACGGGTGTTGGGGGACAACGCAAATGAGAATGAGCAGGTCTAGATTTCCTGTGCTCACATAGGAAAATGTCGCCGAGGAGATAAAAAATGGGACAAATACAGGCATGCTGCCTGAGTGTTTGCCGCTCTTGGCAACCACATCTGCCTCACCACTTTATGCCCCTGCTGTCCCTACGCCCATATCGCTACCGTTAATGTAAAATCACATGAAGCATTAAGCAATGCCACCTAATGTCACTATAAGTAATGGTCTAGTGCCGTCGATAAATTGAAGCAATGCCACCACCATTTTATGAAGTACTTCCGTCTTGCTTTATTTCCCACGAATTGTGTTTTTGCAGTTACACTTAAATCTCACGCCGCTAACATTGCTTCATCCCAGTGGAACTGCACAAATTTGATTGCACATTTACTGACCATGTGCTACTCTCATGACAGTAATACTAATGCTATTGTTTTGCATGTTAATCTAGTGGCAGTGTTGATGTGATGTGATGCTACTTACTTAAGGACAATTTCATACTATCAATCTAGTGCCAATTATAACACAATAGATGCTGCTGTTAATCATATGCCACTGCAAATATCTGTCACTGTTTAAATAACTGTATTTCATATTTGTGCAAACAGGGATGTCTGTCTCCATATCATTTCGGGATGTCTGTCTCCTTATCGTTTCTATCCGCGCAATCAAAAGCACACGCCTCAGTTTTAGTAGAACTGCGCAAAATGAGATGGCTATCCCTCGTTGTCGTCGTCTAATCACCCGTCTTCCAGGTATTCCTACATTGGTAGTTACTAGGTAGAATGACCAACGCAGTATAAAACAAGTTGATTCGTACGTTTTACTTCCCGATTGCAGTGTAGGGATGAGCGAAAACAACTGCATCCTAGTCCAGAATGCACTTTCTACCAGTTCATCCATGGACCGAGGACTAGCTGGCACGGCTGCACGGCGGTTTTTTGGACAGGTGCGCGGACAAGAGGCATTGTGGTCTGCTTATTTCTGCAAATAGCGGTGCTTAAATTTAGTGGAATGCACAAGAATTTCAGCTGGTCAGTACACTACATTGTTCAGTTCAGCATTCCAGCTGAGAACACAATTATAATTGGTTATTCTGGAATGAGAGAACCTAACCCTGGATGGTGGCAACAAGAAAAAACCAGACTGAACTCCAGGAAATTTAAGCCTGCCGGGAGGCCCTTTGCTCAGAGAAGCCTTGCTTGTTTTTTCCTGATTTGTAAACCTTCTCACAACTTTGTCTTTTGCTGTGAACTAGTATATGTTTGTTATGTTCTATGAATCATTGAGATGTATAAAATTGCTTAACTTATTCTTTTCAAGTTTTTTATGAAGCCGAATTTAATGTGAGTGTTCCACATGAACACTGGACTAGCGTGTGAACGTTTGGAATTTACATTGTGGCCTCAGTTAACTGCATGAACCACTGTAACAAGATACATAGTTGCTTATATGTCAGACAGCAGATTGTTGATTGTTAGCTAGTCGATAGCCTAGTGTTGAAGCGAGCTGAGCCAATGTGTCGTGTTTTGCACAACTGCTTACAAGTGGGGTAGCACCAACAGTGTTTACAATTACTTATGTATACGTCGGCGCACAGTTCTCTAACGAGTACTCTATTTCATCAAAACACACACTGCTCGTATGATCAAACTAGTGAGGACGCATCTGTTTCAGCAACAATTACGATGATTCACGGGCACACAAAAGTAGTAGCAGTTCCCATAGACGGATTCAAACAGAGTACTAGCCCTAGAGGGCTCGATAACAGGCAAGGTTCGAATAATTAGACACAATCCAAACTACTATTAAACACTAGCTGGGGCAACTATTTCATGCCTCGATCTAATTTGGGATGGACACAAGATGGACCTTGCCATGAACATCACCGAGGACATCCAACAGCAGCTCAATCCTATGAACCTTCATGAAGACAACCTTGTGGCCTTGCCACTCATAAACTTGTTTGTGGAGGCATGCCACGCCATCTTCCTGCGTAAGCTTGACAAGAACAGTATGCCTCACAAACGAAGGAGTAGCTTTGAACTTCTTGTGCTTCAGTACACCCTGGACAACACGCCTGACAACAGTGAGGCTGGAATACAACTCTTCATTGGTATAAGCGCAAATGGCTTCCAGGATCCAACAGCCTAAAAACTCTATTTTCCCAGTGCGTATATTCAGGTCATCCGCCTCATAGCGAGTGACATGTACAACCACGCAATCCTTGTCTGCATCAGGGCTCTAATTCAAACAGAAACAAATTCTGAATTACTTTTCAGTATAAGAAACACAAGTTATTTAAACCACTATGTATAGCATGGCATCGAAGCTAATAAATTTTGCATTATTCATCACCACATACTTAGATGAAAAACCACAATTGAGATCGACAAAGAAGAAAATCACCTT